>NW_022442537.1:0-4399 GCF_009761245.1 Sapajus apella
CGAGAGATGGGTCTGGAGAGGTTTGCCAGAGGTGTGAGCTGGGCCCAAACAGGCCAGTGTGTGGGAGGAGCTGGGCCTGTGGACGCAGCCAGGAGGCAGGCAGGTAGGATCTTGGCCTGGGGAAGTCACCGGTAGGCAGCAGCTGGTCCTGGGGAGGCTGTGGGGAGTCCAGAGTTGGGCCAGGAGAAGCCACTGTCAGACGGTAGCTGGGCCTGTAAGGACCACCGGAAGGCAGACGGTAGGCCCGAAAAGTCCCACTTGAGGAAGCTTTGGACCAAAAGAGGAAAGGCCACTGGGAGCTGGCCAGGAGCCAAGCCAAAAGAGGCTGTGGGGAGGCAGGGTGTAGGTCTGTGGGTGCAGCCATGAGGAGGAACCCCGCCTGGGGAGGCCTCAAGGAAGGATGCAGTGGTTGGGCCTCCCGGTGAGGCTGATGGAAGGCAGGAGCAGGGCCCAAGGGGGCCGTTGGGAGGCAGGAGCTGGCCCTGGAGAGGCCCACATGACATTTTGTGCCCATGTTGGGCCACCGGGAGGGTAGGAGGTGGGCGTGGAGAGGCCGAGTTTCAGGACCTGATGCTTGGGGCAGCCAAGGCCGGCGGGAAGAGGCCAGTACTCAGCCTGCAGAAGCCTATGCGAGGACATTTTGGGCCTGAGGACCCCTTCAAAGGGTGGGAGCCGAGACTGGGGAGGTGACACTGAGGTCTGGTCTGGGTGGTACTGGAGAGATTGAGGTGAAGGTCTGAGCTTTCAGGCTTAGAGAGGCCACCAGGAGCTGGGCAGCAGCGAAGTCCACAGAGGTTGCTGCATGGGGAGGCAGAAAGGTGGGTGTGTAGAGAGAGCCAGAAGAACTGGGCCTCGAGAAGCTGACGTGAAGACGTTCTGGGCCCGAAGAGGATGCGAGAAAGCCAATGCTGGGCCCAGGAGGGCCAACGGGAAGCACACTCATCGCCTGGGGGGACACTGGGAGGCCAGGGGCTGGGCCTGTGGATACAGGCTGCCACAGAGGCAGGAGCTGGGCTGGAGCGGAGGCCATGGTGAGGCCACTAGCTGGGCCTGGAGGGTCCACTGGAAGGCAGAGGTGGAGGCAGAGGCGGAGGTGGAGGCTGGACCTGGAGGGGCCTAGAACAGGCAGGACCTGGGCCTGGGGACGCTGGGCCTGGAGAGGAAGCTGTGGGCCTGGACAGGCTGCCGGAAGGCAAGAGCTGGCCCTGAAGAGTCCCTGAGAGGCATGAGTTGGGCCCAGACAGGCTGGTGCGAGGGAGGACCCAAGCCAAGGTAGGCTCGATGCTGGTGCCAGGTGACAGCTGGTTCCGGAGAGGTGTGCCAGAGGCACGAGCTGTGCCCCAACAAGCCAGTGTGTGGGAGGCCCTGTGGACTCAGGTGGGAGGCAGCCAGGCACAACTGTGGCTTGGGGAAGCCGCTGGCAGGCAGCAGGTGGTCCTGAGGAGGCTGTGGAAAGTCCAGAGCTGGGCCCGGGGAGGTCACTGTCAGGTGGTAGCTGGGCCTGTCAGGGCCACCGGGAAGCAGATGGTAGGCCCAGAAAGTCCCACTTGAGGAAGCTTTGGACTGACATAGGAAAGGCCACCAGGAGCTGGCCAGGAGCCCAGCCAAAAGGGGCTGCCGGGAGGCAGGGCATGGGCCTGTTATGTGCCCAAGAGGAGGAGACCCGCCTGGGGAGGCGGGAGGGCAAGAGCTGGGCCTGGAGAGGCCGACCTAAGGACCCGATGCTTGGGCTGGCTGAGGCCAGCAGGAGGAGGCCAGAGCTGAACGAGGAGAAGCAGACACGAGGATGTTTGCGGCCTGGAGACGCCCTGGGAGGGGAGGAGCTGACCCTGGAGAGGCCACCGTGAGGCCTGGGCTGGGTAGGCCTGGAGGGCCTGAGTCGAGGGCCTGCGATTGCGGGCCTACAGAGACCGCTGTGAGCTGGGCAGGAGCAGACTCCACAGAGGTTGCTGCAAGGCAAGGCAGGAAGGGGCCTGTAGACGCAGAGCGGAGGAAGAGCTGGACCCCGAGAGGTAGATATGACGACTTCTGGGACGGGAGAGGAAGCCAGAAAGCCAATGCTGGCCCGGGAGGGCTGCCAGGAGGCATCAGCTTGTCCTAAGGGGGCCACTGGGAGACCAGGGGCTGGGCCTGTGGATACAGGCTGTCACAGAGGCAGGTGCTGGGCCTGAGTGGAGGCCACGGTGAAGGCCATGAGCTGGGCCTGGAGGGTCCACTGCGAGGCAGAGGCGGAGGCTGGACCTGGAGGGGCCTAGCAGAGGCAGGAGCTGGACGTGGGGACGCTGGGCCTGGAGAGGAAGCTGTGGGCCTATACATGCTGCAGGGAGGCAGGAGCTGGCCCAGGTGAGTCCGTGAGAGGCATGTACTGGGACCAGTCAGGCTGGTGCAAGGGAGGACCTGGTCCTAGCTAGGCTTGAGGCCAGTGCGAGGCGAGAGCTGCATCTGGAGAGGTTTGCCAGAGGCGCGAGCTGGGCCCCAACCGGCCAGTGGGAGGGCAGCACTCGGCCCGTGGATGCAGCCGGGGGGCAGTCAGGCAGGATCATGACCTGGAAAAACTGTCAGCAGGCAGCAGCTGGTCCTGGGTAGCCTGTGGGGAGTCCAGAGCTGGGCCCGGAGAGGCCACTGTCAGGCACTAGCTGGGCCTATCAGGGCCACTGGGAGGCAGACAGAAGGCCCAGAAAGCCCCACTTGAGGAAGCTTCGGGCCGAAAGGAAAGGCCGCTGGGAGGTGGCCAGGAGCCCAGCCGAAAGAGGCTGTGGAGACGTAGGACGTGGGCCTGTGGGCACGGCCAGGAGCAGAAGACCCCCTGGGGAGGCCGCCAGGAAGAAGGCAGGGGCTGGGCCTCCTGGAGAGGCTGATGGGCCCCAATGGACCATTGGGAGGCAGGAGCTTGCCCTGGAGTAGCCCACATGGGAAACTTTTGCTCCCATAGCGGCCACCAGGCGGGCATGAACTTGGCACAATGATGTCATTGTTAGGCAGGAGCTGGGCCTGTGAAGGCTGCTGAGAGGCAGGCAGGAATTCGGCCAGGGAAGACCTTCATGTGTTAACGGTTGAACCTGCAGAGTCTATTGTCGTCCTGTAGCTCGGACTGTTTAGGCCGTTGTTTGTTAGAAGCTTTGGACAGAGAATTTCAGGTTTTCGGCCTATAAAGGCCACCAGAAGTTGGACAGGAGCTGATCCAGAAGAGGCTGTCTGGCAGGAGGTGAGCCTGAAGGCGCAAATGGGTGGAAGAACTGCACTTGGCAAGGCTCACTCAAAGAAATTCTGGGCCTGGAGATGCTGCCAAAAAGCAAACGGTGGGCCAGAATGGCCACTGTGATGTGTGAGCTTCACCTAGAGAGGCCATTGGGAAGCAGCAGCTGGGCCTGTGGAGGCTGCTGAAAGGCAGGAGCTAGGTCTGGGGGCGTTGCAGTGAGGCACATGCTAGGCCTGGGGTGTCTGCTGTGAGGCAGATTTGGGCCTGTAGAGGCCGATTGGAGGCAGGAGTTGGATGTGGAATGGCCAACTTGGAAAAGTTTCAGTCTGGAGAGGCCACAGAGATGCAGAAACTCGGCCTGAAGATGCTACCAAGAAGCATGAGCTGTACCTAAAGAGGCCAGTGTGAGACAGGTGCTGTGCCTGAAGAGGGTGACTTGAGGAAGTTTTTGGCCTAGATAGCCTGTGAGGGGAGAGATGCTGGGTCTGGAGAGGTCACTCAGGGGCTGGGCCTTTCCAGGTCACTGGGAGGCTGAAGGTGGGCCTGGAGAGCTTGACTTGAGGCAGTTTTGGGCCTACAAAGGCCACCAGGAGCTAGGCAGGAGCTTAGCCAAAAGAGGTTGTGAGGTAGGTGCTGGGCCTCTAGGCACACCTGGGAGGAAGAGCTGGGCCTTGAGACACTTTTGGCCCAGATAGCTCACCCAGAGGCAGGAGCTGGGACTAAAGAGGCCACTATAAGGGAGGAGCTGGGCGGTACAGGCTGCCAGGAGGCAGAAGTTGGGCCTCAAGAGGCCTCTGTAAAACAGGAGATGGGTCTTGGAAGGTGGCCATGAAGCAAAAGCTGGCCCTTGGGAGACCGATGAGAAGCAGGAGCTGGGCCTGGCGAGGCTGACTTGAGGAAGTTCTGTGCCTGGAGAGAAGATAGGGAGACAGGAGCTAGGCCTAAAGAGGCCATTGTATTCATAAACCTGGGCCTGTGGAGGCTGCCGTGAGGCAGTAGCCTCATTTGAGGAGACTACCATGAGGTAGGGTATGCACCTAAATAGGCCATTGTGAGCCATGAGCTTGGCCTGTAGAGGCCGACATGGAAAAAGTTCTGGACCTGGAGAGGCTGCCAGGAGGTAGGAGCAGAGCCAAAAAATTCAAGCATACCATTATTGCATTGTAATATACAATGAATTATAGAACTCACCATAATGTA
>NW_022442538.1:0-4396 GCF_009761245.1 Sapajus apella
AGAATTAGCTTTAAGACCGCGTCTAAACCACAGGAGAAACGTCTCTTAAAAACTTCTCTGCTGCATGTTCGTTGACGTTAGGAATTTGCATCTGTATTTCGACTAGGCGAGTTAGAAACTCATTTCTTCTAAAAGCTGCGTGTCAATATTCTTGAGTGAATTGTAGTATAGGGTGTAATCAGAAATATCTGGCTCTAAAACAAAAACGGAGCTGTGTAGCAGAATGATTGTCAAGGTCTATATTCAACTTACAGAGTTAAACAGATGTGTGAATGTAGCAGATCAGAAACACTTTCTTTCGAGAATCTGGAAAGAGACATTTCCGGACTTATGTAGGCTCACACGAATTAGCTTTAACATCGCGTCTAAACCACAGGAGAAACGTCTCTTTCAAACTGCTCTGCTGTGTGTTCGTTGACCTTAGGAAGTTCCATCTATGTATCGATTTAGCGAGTTAGAAACACGTTTCTTCTAAAAGCGGCTTTGGATATTCCTGAGTGAATGGGAGTATAGGGAGTAATGAGAAATATCTGGCTCTAAAACAAAAACGGAGCTACGTAGCAGAATGATTGTCAAGGTGTGTATTCAACTTACAGAGGTAACAGATGTGTGAATGTAACAGTTCAGAAACCCTTTCTTTGGAGAATACGGAAAGAGATATTTCCAGCCATATAGAGGCCCGTAAGAATTAGCTTTAAGATCGTGTCTAAAGCAAAGGAGAAACGACACTTTCAAACTGCTCTGCTGTGTGTTCGTTGACGTTAGGAAGTTGCATTTTTGTTTCGATCAGGCGAGTTAGAAACTCGTTTCTTCTAAAAGCTGCGTTTCGATATTCTTGAGTGAATGGGAGTATACGGTGGAATGAGAAATATCTGGCTCTAAAACAAAAACGGAGCTAAGTAGCAGAATTATTGTCAAGGTGTATATTAAACTTACAGAGTTAAACTATTGGGTGAATGTAGTAGTTGAGTAACCCTTTCTTCGGAGAATCTGGAATGAGATATTTCAAGCCACATACAGGCTAAAAAGAATTAGCGGTAAGATCAGGTCTAAACCACAGGAGAAACGTCTCTTTCAAACTACAATGCTGTATTTGTTTCACCGTAGGAAGTTGCGTCTATGTTTAGATTCAGCGAGTTAGAAACACGTTTCTTGTAGGAGGTGCGTTTGGATATTCCTGAGTGAATGGGAGTATAGGGCGTAATGAGAAATATCTGGCTCTAAAACAAAAACGGAATTATGTAGCAGAATGATTGTCAAGGTGTGTATTCACCTTACAGATTTAGACAGATGTGTGAAAGTAGCAGTTCAGAAACCCTTTCTTTGTAGAATCTGGAAAGAGATATTTCCAGCCATATACAGACTCTTAAGAATTAGCTTTAAGACCGCATCTAAACCACAGGAGAAACGTCTCTTTCGAACTGCTCTGGTATGTGTACATTGACCTTAGGAAGTTGCATCTATGTTTAGATTCAGCGAGATAGAAACACGTTTCTTCTAAAAGCTGGGTTTCGATATTACTGAGTGAATGGGATTATAGGGTGTAATGAGAAATATCTGTCTCTAAAACAAAAAGGGAGCTCTGTAGCAGAATGATTGTCAAGGTGTATATTAAAGTTACAGAGTTAAACAGTTGTGTGAATGTAGCAGTTTAGGAACCCTTTCTTTGTAGAATCTGCAAAGAGATATTTCCGGCCACATACAGGCTCATAAAAGTTAGCTTTCAGATCCCGTCTAAACCATACGAGAAGCGTCTCTTTCAACCTGCTCCGCTGTGTGTTCGTTGACCTGAGGAAGTTTCATCTATATTTCGATTCAGCGAGTTAGAAACACGTTTCTTCTAAAATGTGCATTTCGATATTCCTGAGTGAAAGGGGGTATACGTTGTAATGAGAAATATCTGGTTATAAAACAAAGACGGAGATATGTAGCGGAATGATTGTCAAGTTGTGTATTCAACTTAGAGAGATAACCAGATGTGTGAATGTAGCGGTTCAGAACCACTTCCTTTCGAGAATCTGGAAAGCGATATCTCAAGCCATATACAAGCACATACGAATTAGCTTTAAGATCGCGTCTAAACTACAGGAGAAACGTCGCTTTCAAACTGCTCTGCTGTGTGTTCGTTGACCCTAGGAAGTTGCATGTATATTTCGATTCAGGGAGTTAGAAACACATTTCTTCTAAAAGCTGCGTTTCGATATTCCTGAGTGAATGGGAGTATTGGGTGCAATGAGAAATATCTGGCTCGAAAACAAAAACGGAGCTATGTAGCAGAATGATTGTCCAGGGGTATATTCAACTTACAGTGTTAAACAGATGTGTGAATGTAGCAGTTGATTAACCCTTTCTTTAGAGAATCTGGAAAGAGATAGTTCCAGCCATATACATGCTCTTAAAAATTAGCTTTAACATCGCGTCTAAATCACAGGAGAAACGTCTCTGTCAAACTGCTCTACTGTGTGTTCGTTCATCTTCTTAAGTTGCATCTAAGTTTAGATTCAGCGAGTTAGAAACACGTTTCTCTAAAAAGCTGCGTTTGGATATTCCTGAGTGAATGGGAGTATAGGATGTAATGAGAAATATCTGGCTCTAAACAAAAACGGAGCTACGTAGCAGAATGATTGTCAAGGTGTATATTCAACTTACAGAGTGAAACAGACATGTGATTCTAGCAGTTCAGAAGCCCTTTCTTTGGAGAATCTGGAAAGAGATATTTCCAGCCATATACTGGCTCAAAAGAATTAGCGGTAAGATCACGTCTAAACCACAGGATAAAGGTCTTTTTCAAACTGCTCTGCTTTGTGTTTGTTCACCTTAGGAAGTTGCATCTATGTTTAGAGTCAGCGAGTTAGAAACACGTTTGTTCTGAAAGCTGCGTTTGGATATTCCTGAGTGAATGGGAGTATAGGGTGTAATGAGAAATTTCTGGCTGGAAAACAAAAACGGAGCTATGCAGCAGAATGATTGTCAAGCTGTATAGTCGACTTAGAGAGTTAAACAGATGTGTTAATGTAGCAGTTCAGGAAACCTTTCTTTGGAGAATCTGGTAAGAGACATTTCCAGCCGTATACAGGCTCTTAAGAATTAGCAGTAAGATCGCGTCTAAACCACGGGAGAAACGTCTGTTTCAAACTGCTCTGTTTGTGTTCGTTCACCTTAGGAAGTTGCATGTATGATTAGATTCAGCGTATTAGAAACACGTTTCTTCTAAAAGCTGCGTTTGGATATTCCTGAGTGAATTGGAGAATAGGGAGTAATGAGAAATATCTGCCTCTAAAACAAAAACGGAGCTATGTAGCAGAATGATCGTCAAGGTGTATATTCAACTTACAGAGTAAAACAGATATGAAAATGTAACAGTTCAGAAACACTTTCTTTCCAGAATCTGGAAAGAGATATTTCCAGCCATATACAGGCTCATAAAAATTAGCTTTAAGATCTCGTCTAAACCACAGGAGAAACGAGTATTTCAAACTGCTCTGCTGTGTGTTCGTTGACCTTAGGAAGTTGCAAATATGTTGCGATTCAGCGAGTTAGAAACACGTTTGATCTAAAAGCTGCGTTTGGATATTCCTGAGTGAAAGGGAGTATACGGTGTAATAACAAACATCCGGTTCTAAACTAAAAACGGCGCCATGTAGCAGAATGATTCTCAAGGTGTATATTCCACTTATAGAATTAAAAAGATGTGTGAATGTAACGGTTCAGAAACCCTTTCTTTGGAGGATCCGGAAAGAGATATTTCCAGCCATATAGAGGCTCGTAAGAATTAGCTTTAAGATCGTGTCTAAACCACCGGAGATTCGACCCTTTCAAACTGCTCTGCTGTGTGTTCGTTGACGTTAGGAAGTTGCATTTTTCTTTCAATTAGGCGAGTTAGAAACTCGCTTCTTCCAAAAGATGCGTTTGGATATTCCTCAGTGAATGGGAGTATAGGGTGTAATGAGAAATTTCTGGCTGGAAAACAAAAACGGAGCTATGCAGCAGAATGATTGTCAAGGTGTATAGTCGACTTAGAGAGTTAAACAGATGTGTTAATGTAGCAGTTCAGAAACCCTTTCTTTGGAGAATCTGGTAAGAGACATTTCCAGCCGTATACAGGCTCTTAAGCATTAGCGGAAAGATCGCGTCTAAACCACGGGAGAAACGTCTGTTTCAAACTGCTCTGCTATGTGTTCATTCACCTTAGGAAGTTGCATCTATGTTTAGATTCAGCGAGTTAGAAACACGTTTCTTCTAAAAGCTGCGTTTGGATATTCCTGAGTGAATTGGAGAATAGGGTGCAATGAGAAATATCTGACTCTAAAACAAAAACGGAGCTACATAGCATAATGATTGTCAAGGGTTATATTCAAATTACAGAGGTAAACAGATGTGTGAATGTAGCAGTTCA
>NW_022442539.1:0-4395 GCF_009761245.1 Sapajus apella
CCCCTCCCCCTCCGCGACCCCTCCCCCCTCCGCGTCCCCTCCCCCTCCCCGCCGCAGCGCAGGGTCCCGGCTCCGCCCGTGGTCCGCGAAGCGCTCTCCGGGACCCCCCCAGCCGGCCCCGCTCTCGGGCCCCGCTCGCCAATCCGATGGGGGCGGTGAAGCTGCGCACGCGCGTCCCCCTCCCCCGCCCTCCCCGCCCTCCCCACGTGACGCCGTGGGAATCGGACCCCAGCGCCGGCCGGGGATGGGGGTCCAGGGGTCCCGGGGAAGCGCGCGGGGGAGGGGCGGCCCCGCGAGCAGTTCGGGGTTCGGGGTTCGGGGGACTCACCCGCACGACGTAGGAGACCCCGGGCCCCAGGACCCTGGCGTCGGGGTGCAGCCAGCCGTGCGCGGGCTTGTGGATGAAGCTGCCCTTCCGGACCCACTCGGCCGCGGCGTCGTCCCCGGGCCCGGCCGCCCCCCGCGCGCCCCGCGTTCCCCGCGCCCCCGCGGCCCCCCGACAGCGGCTGAGCGCGGGCAGCGGACACGGCGCGGCGCAGCGGGGCTCGCAGGCGCCCAGGACGGCGGCCGCCAGCGCCGGGACGCCCCCCGGGCCCTCCGGCTCCGACTGGGGGTCCGCGCCCCCCGAGGCCGCCCCGGCCGCCCGCGCCGCCGCCGGGCTGCGGCCCAGGAATCCGCCCGGGGCCGCGAACTTCCACTGCGGCATCCGGGGCAGCAGCGCGCAGAAGGTGGTGGGCGCCTCGGGCTCGGGGGGCGCCGGGGGCGCCGGGGGCGCGCGCCCGCCCGGACCCTGCGTCATGGCCGCGGCCGCCCGACGGAGCCCGACCGGGGCTGCGCCTACCGCGGAGGAGGCCCGCCCGCTCCGCCCGCCCCGCCCGCCCCGGCCCGTGATGTCATCCGCCCGGCCCAGCGCGCAGCCGCGGGGGGCTGCGCCCCTGGGACCCCGGCCCTCCTGGTCCCGGCGCCTGGCCGCGAGGCCGGGGAAACTGAGGCCCTCCGAGGACACCGGGCGCTGGCCCGGAGCCGGCAGCCGAGGAGGGTCGGGGCTTCGAACCCGGGACCCCCGCAGCGACCCTCCCCGCTGCGCCCCCCGACCCCGCCCGCCGCCCTGGTTCCTAGGAGGACGGAGTTGGAGAGGCTTACAGATCACATCCCTTCTTTCCCCTTGACTGCGGGGAAACTGAGGCCTGAGGAGGCGCGGCCAGGGAGAAAGGGAACCCCAGGCCCTCCGGTCACCCCTCGCTCTCCATCGTTCCAGCCAGAAGACACCTCGGGGTCATTCCCTATTTCCTAGTGGGGAAACTGAGGCCTGGGGAGGGGAAGGGGCGCGGCCAAGGGCGCACAGCGCAGCGTCAGACCCGGGAGTGAGGGGTCCTGCTCTGAGGCCTGTGCCGGCCTCAGTTTCTCCGGCCGTAACCCAGGGGAGCGGGCTGCAGGGGCGCGGCCCTTCCTCCCTCGCTCCTGGGGAGCCCATCCCGCGCCAGCTCGGGCCTCAGCTTCCCAGGCCGAACGGCTGCTCCGTCCCCAGCCTCCGGCGTCTCCGAGATGTGCCGCGGCTCCCCTGGCCTCAAGGGTCGGGTCCTCTGCGCCAGAAAACGGGGTGTCAGTGTCACCCCGGGACGCAGCCTCCTGGCCCGACTCGGCCGGAGCCCCCCCCGCCCCGCCCCACGCTGGACCCATTGCCGGGAACAAAGGGAGGGGCCGGGACGCGCTGGCAGGTGGGGAGGGAGGGGCGAGGCTGCCCGGAGCCTGATCGATAAATCAGAGGATGAGATCACGGCCGGCGCCGCGCGCGGGGCCGGGAAGGCGGGGGAGGGGCGGGAGGGAGGCGCGCGCGGCCGCGGGAGGAGCGGATCGTGGGCGCCCTCGGCCGGGCTCGGAGCCGCCGCCGGACTTGCGCGCTGTGTGTGTGACGCGCAGGGTGGACGCTGTGTCCGGGCGCGTGTCCGGGCTTAGGCGGGGATCCAGGCTGCAGGGGTCCTGGCGTGCGCTGACCTAGTGGGTGAAGTGGGGTTCGGGTTTGGCGGCCCCACCACCCCGTCTCTGCCCGCTGCAGGCCTCCCGGGCCGCTTCCTTCAGGGAGACCCCCCAAACTCGGGGTGAGGGCCTTGCTGGATGGGAGGTTGGTAGGGTGACCCAGGTGCCCTCCCTCCCTGGCACACAGAGGGCTCAGTCACACGGCACCACCCATGTGTTTCCTCCTGTCCCTAGGAGAGAATGGCAGGAACTGAGTCCAAGGTCCAGGGTTCAAATCCTGACATCAGACTGAGGTGGGGGCTCACAGCATGTTTCAGGACTAGGGTCCAGTCTCTGCCAAGCACCGTTTCTCTCAGTAAATGCCAGCTGGTCTTGAGTTGCTATGAAGCATAGTTGGTCTTTATTAACATCCAAGACACAGCAAGCAGCAACAGATAGCAGATATTAGAATACATTGAGCTCCTATACATCCTTCAAAACCCAGTTTTGATATTCCGTCTTCCAGGAAGCCTCCCTGGCTCCCCACTCCAAAGCTTCACTCCATCTCTGGCCTCCCCTAGCCCTGGGTCTCTCTTTTGGTCTCTCAGACTCCCTGGGCACTGGCAGATTATGGGTCTGGCTCTGGAGGGCAGCGTTCAGGACACACTTAATGAACCAGCACGTGTGATGTTGACAGCTCTCCGTCCCTGGAGAGGTTTATTGGATAAGCAACTCTAGAAGGTGGAGGGAGGAAGGCACGGGCCTTGGAGCTGCCTCCTGCCTGAGTTTGGGCCCAGACCAGGGCCGGTGGCCACGTTTCCACAAGACCAGGAAGGGCCCGAATGTGGCACCAACCCAAGCCGAGACGGGGCCCCAGGCCCTGGTGGGGCTGGACGTGGACTTCTAGGGCATGGGAAGCTTCGTCTGCAGCCAGCTGCTGGGGAGGTCCGGAAGGTGTCTCTTTCCTGCCTGGCCTGGCCTTTCTTCTGGGGTGACCGGAAGAAACTGGGGCACTGGCAGGAGACTCACCCTGCACCCTGCACCGGGCCACGGGTCACAGCCCACAGGGACTGGAAGGATTGGGTGTCCTAGAAGGACCTGGGACAGCTCAGGAAAGGGGAGGGGAGACGCCTTTCGCAGCCCCGCCGCCCACTCCCCGTTCACCTTGGCCAAACAGGCCTGGCCTAGCAGCAGCGGCCAGGCAACCTGAGCCCTGGCGGCCGTGCGGGCGTGGCAGCGGCCATGGCGCGCGCCCGGGGCGAGTGGCGGGTGCCCATGGAGTACGCAGGTGCCCTGGCCCTGTTCACCGTGACCTGCTCGGGGCAGTGGGTGCCGGGGCCGGGTGTGTCCTCCGGGGGCCGCGGGGCCCGGGGCCGCCCCAGCATCGTGAAGGCAGGCAGGCGTGGGCGGTATGCGTTTGGGTCGGGGCTGTCGTACTGGCCCGGGCCGGGTATCTCGGCGGGATCCTGGGGGGGGCGGGCAGGGGGTGTGCGGCCCGCCGCCGTGTAGCTGGGGCTGCTGGGCTTGATGAAGATCTGTGAGCCCCATAGACGGGGCATGGTGTAGGCGTTAGGGGCAGGGGCCGAGGTGTCCAGGGGCTTCGGGTGGAGGCGGCAGCCCAGGGTGAAAGCCGGGGGTGTCCGATGGCGCATGGGGGGTGCCTTCTCTGGGCTGTAGGTCCCGGGGCCTGGCGTCACCTCCAGACCTGTCAGGGTGGAGAAGGAAGTACGGCACTGATGTCCTCACCTGCTCAGAGACCCAGCATGGCTCCCCCTTGCCCACATGCGCCCCGGACTTCACAGCGCTTTGCAGGCAGCCCAGGTGCCTCTCCCTCCCTTTCCTCCTCCATGCGTGCGCGCTCTGTTGTCCAAGCCTCTAGGACTTTGCCCAAGCTCGACCCAGGACCAAGCATGCCTTCCTGAGACACCCTCCTCCCTCCACCTTCCCCACACCGTCCGGGGTAGAGCCTCGAGCCCTTCCTGAGCCCTGCAGCCTGGGCTGTCCCGACTCTGGATGTCAACACGCTGAGGCGGGGTGGTCTGCACCTGCCTCTAACCGCCCCACCAGACTGGGATCTTGGAAAAAGGACAGTCAAATCTCCAACTCCCCAGCGGTTGACTGTTTGAGCTGATGGGTGAACAGGATAGGTGGGGGGTGAGTGGCTGAGTGAGGAGTGAATGGTTTGTGATCCATAGATGGATGAATGGACGGATGGATGAGTGGATGGATGGGACAGTTGATGAGTCGAAGGAAAAAAGGAAAGATTCATAGATGAGTGGGTAGGTGGGTGGCTGAGTGGGTGGGAGGATGGGTAGGTAGATGACTGGATGGATGGATGGATGGATGGATGGATATGTGGAAGGATGGATAGATAGGTGGATGGGTCGGTAGATGGATGGATAGATGGATGGGGGATGAATGGAGGGGTGGATGGTGGAT
>NW_022442540.1:0-4394 GCF_009761245.1 Sapajus apella
TCCTTAGGAAGTTGCATCTATATTTAGATTCAGCGAGTTAGAAACACGTTTCTTCTAAAATCTGCATTTGGATATTCCTGAGTGTGTGAGAGTAAAGGCCGTAATGAGAAATATCTTGCTCTAAAACAAAAACGCATCTATCTTGCAGAATGTTTGTCAATCAGTACAATCTTCTTACAAAGTTAAACTGACGTGTGTGTGCAGTAGTTCCGAAATCCTTTCGTTGGAGAATCTGGAAACAGATATTTACAGCCTTATACAGGCATTTAAGACCTAGCGGTAACACTGCGTTTAAAACACAGGAGAAACGTCTAGTTCAACTTGCACTGCTTTCTGTTCGTTCACCTTAGGAAGTTGCATCTATGTTTAGATTCACCGAGTTAGAAACACGTTTCTTCTAAAAGCAGCTTTGGATATTCCAGTGTGAAAGAGCCTGTAGGCCGTAATTAGAAACATCTTGCTCTAAAACAAAAACGCAGCTATCTAGCTGAATGGTTGTCAAGCTGTACAATCAACTTACACAGTTAAACTGATGAGTGTTTGCAACAGTTCAAAAACCCTTTGTTTTGAGAATCTGGAAACAGATATTTCCAGCCATATGCAGGCATATGTTAACTACCAGTAAGCCTGCGATTAAAACATTGTAGAAACGTCTATTTCAAACTGCTCTGCTTTGTGCTCGTTCACCATAGGAAGTTGCCTCTATGTTTAGACTCAGCGAGTTAGAAAAACGTTTCTTCTAAAATCTGCATTTGGATATTCCGGAGTCACTGAGACTAAATGCTGTAATGAGAAATATATTACTCTAAAACAAAAACGCAGCTATCTAGCAAAATGGTTGTCAAGCCGTGAAATCATCTTATGGAGTTAAATTGATGTGTGTGTGCAGACGTTCTGAAATATTTTCTTTGGGGAATCCGGAAACAGATATTTTCAGCCTTACCCCAGCATTTGAGACCTAGCAGTAAGACTGCGTGTAAAACACAGGAGAAACGTCTAGTCAAACTGCTCTGCTTTGTGTTCGTTCACCTTAGGAAGTTGCATCTATGTTTAGATTCAACGAGTTAGAAACACGTTTCCTCTAAAACTGCGTTTGGATATTCCAGAATGACTGAGACTAAAGGCCGTAATGAGAAATATCTTGCTCTAAAACAAAAACGCAGCTATCTAGCAGAATGGTTGTCAAGCTGTACAATCTTCTTTCAGAGTTAAACTGACATGTGTGTGCAGTAGTTCAGAAATCCTTTCGTTGGAGAATCTGGAAACAGATATTTCCAGCCTTTTACAGGCATTTAAGACATAGCAGTAAGACTGCGTTTCAAACACAGGAGCAACGGCTAGTTCAAACTGCACTGCTTTCTATTCGTTCACCTTAGGGAGTTGCATCTATGTTTAGATTCACCGAGTTAGAAACACGTTTCTTCTAAAAGCAGCACTTGTATATTCCAGTGTGAAAGAGCCTGCAGGCCGTAATCAGAAACATCTTGCTCTAAAACAAAAACGCAGCTATCAGCAGAATGGTTGTCATGTTGTAATATCATCTTAGGGAGTTAAATTGATGTGTGTGTGCAGAGGTTCTGAAATCTTTTCTTCGGGTAATCTGGAAACAGATATTTCCAGCCTTACACAGGCATTTGAGACCTTGCAGTAAGACTGCGGGTAAAACCCAGGATAAATTCCAAGTTCAAAGTGCTCTGCTTTGTGTTCGTTCACCTTAGGAAGTTGCATCTATGTTTAGATTCAGCGAATTAGAAACACGTTTCTTCTAAAAGCTGCGTTTGGATATTCCAGAATGACTGAGACTAAAGTCCGTAATGAGAAATATCTTGCTCTAAAACAGCAATGCAGCTATCTAGCAGAATGGTGGTCAATCTGTACAATCTACTTACAGAGTGAAACTGACGTGTGTGTGCAGTAGTTCAGAAATCCTTTCGTTGGAGAATCTGGAAGCAGATATTTCCAGCAATATACAGGCTTATAAAAACTAGAAGTAAGACTGAGTTTAAAACAGACTAGAATCATCTAATTCAATCTGCTCTGCTTTGTGTTCATTCACCTTAGGAAGTTGCATCTATGTTTAGATTCAGCGAGTTAGAAACACGTTTCTTCTAAAAGCTGCGTTTGGATATTCCAGTTTGACAGAGCCTGTAGGCTGTAATCAGAAACATCTTGCTCTAAAACAAAAACGAAGCTATCTATCAGAATGGTTGTCAAGCTGTAAAATCATCTTACAGAGTTAAACTGATGTGTGTTTGCTGCAGTTCAGAAAGGCTTTGCTTCGAGAATCTGGAGACAGATATTTCCAGGCATATACACGCATAAGAGGACTACCAGTAAGACTGCGTTGAAAACACTGGAGAGACGTCGGTTTCAACCTGCTCTGCTTTGTTATCGTTCACCTTAGGAAGTTGCATCTATGTTTAGATTCAGCGAGTTAGGCACTCGTTTCTTCTAAAAGCAGCGTTTGGATATTCCAGTGTGAAAGAGCCTGTAGGCCGTAATTAGAAACATCTTGCTCTAAAAAAAAAACACAGCTATCTAGCAGAATGGTTGTCAAGCTGTGCAATCAACATACAGAGTTAAACTGATGTGTGTTTCCAGCAGTTCAGAAATCCTTTGCTTCGAGAATCTGGAAACAGATATTTCCAGCCACATAAAGGAATATGAGAACTAACAGTAAGACTGCGTTTTAAACACTGGAGAAACCTCTAGTTCAAACTGTTCTGCTTTCTGTTCGTTCACCTTAGGAAGTTGCATCAATGTTTAGATTCAGCTAGGTGTAAACACGTTTCTTCTAAAAGCTGCGTTTGAATATTCCAGAATGACTGAGACTAAAGGCCGTAATGAGAAATATCTTGCTCTAAAACAAAAACGCAGCTATCTAGCAGAATGGCTGTTAAGCTGTACAATCTTCTTACAGAGTGAAACTGACATGTGTGTGCAGTAGTTCTGAAATCCTTTCGTTGGAGAATCTGGAAACAGATATTTCCAGCCTTATACAGGCATTTAAGACCTAGCGGTAAGACTGCGTTTAAAACATAGGACAAACATCTTGTTCAAACAGCACTGCTTTCTTTTCGTTCACCTTATGAAGTTGCATCTATGATTAGATTCAGCGAGTTAGAAACACGTTTCTTCTAAAAGCACCATTTGGATATTCCAGTGTGAAAGAGCCTGCTTGCCGTAATCAGAAACATCTTGCTTTAAAACAAAAACGCAGCTATCTAGCAGAATGTTTGTCAAGTTGTAACATCATCTTATGGTGTTAAATTCATGTGTGTGTGCAGAGGTTCTGAAATCTTTTCTTCGGGTAATCTGGAAACAGATATTTCCAGCCTTAGACACGCATTTAAGACCTAGCAGTAAGCCTGCGTTTAAAACACAGGAGAAATATCTAGTTCAAACTGCACTGCTTTCTGTTTGTTCACCTTGGGAAGTTGCATCTATGATTAGATTCAGCGAGTTAGAAACACGTTTCTTCTAAAAGCAGCATTTGGATATTCCAGTGTGAAAGGGCCTGCAGGCCGTAATGAGAAACATCTTGCTCTAAAACAAAAACGCAGCTATATAGCAGAATGGTTGTCAAGCTGTACAATCTTCTTATACAGTTAAACTGACGTGTGTGTGCAGTAGTTCAGAAATCCTTTCGTTGGAGAATCTGGAAAGAGATTTTTCCAGCCTTATACAGGCATAGGAGAACTAACAATAAGACTGCCTTTAAAACACTGGAGAAAAGTCTTGTTCAAACTGCTCTGCTTTGTGTTCGTACACCTTAGGAAGTTGCATCTATGTTTAGATTCAGTGAGTTAGAAAGAGATTTCTTCTAAAAGCAGCATTTGGGTATTCCAGTGTGAAAGAGCCTGCAGGCCGAAATCAGAAACATATTGCTCAACAACAAAAACGCAGAGATCTAGCAGAATGGTTGTCAAGTTGTAAAATCATCTTATGTAGTTAAATTGATTTGTGTGTGCAGAGGTTCTGAAATCTTTTCTTCGGGTAATGTGGAAACAGATATTTCCAGCCTTACACAGGCATTTAAAACCTTGCAATAAGACTGCGTTTAAAACACAGGATAAACACCAAGTTCAAACTGCTCTGCTTTGTGTTCGTTCACCTTAGGTAGCTGCATCTATGTTTAGATTCAGTGACTTAGAAACACGTTTCTTCTAAAAGCTGCATTTGCATATTCCAGAATGACTGAGACTAAAGGCGGTAAAGAGAAATATCTTGCTGTAAAACAAAAACGCAGCTATCTAGCAGAATGGTTGTCAAGCTGTGCAATCAACATATGGAGATAAATTGATGTGTCTTTGCAGCAGTTCAGAAATCCTTTGCTTCGAGAATCTGGAGACAGATATTTCCAGCCATATACAGGCATATGAGAACTAACAGTA
>NW_022442541.1:0-4392 GCF_009761245.1 Sapajus apella
TTTTAAAAGACTTCCAAGTTCTTAATTTTCATCACAGTGTAATGAAGTAGTCAGAAAAATATAGTGTCCTTTGTGTAATTGAATTAATAAAGCAGAAAATCTATTTTCAAAACAAATTCTAAATGATTGTACAGCTTGCTTTCTGTATTGTTTATGTTCATGGGTATTTGACTTGGTGAATAGCATGAGGTTAGGAATGATTTCATTTTCAGTTATAATTATGAAGATATGGAGAGAAAATTAGTGTCTAGTCACTGCATATTCATTCCTAGTCAGGAAGATAGCCAAAAAAATAAAATCTAAAAAGAAAGAAAGAAAGGGGAAAAAAATCACTGCATATTCACAGGCTAAAGATGTCATAAAATATTCTAAAGTGATATTTTCTTTGAAACTGGTAACCCCCTGACATGTGCCAGTGAAGTCTTGGAGGAATATTTACAAATATACTGTACATACGTATACAGTAGCCAACGACTTAAGAAAGGAGTTTCTCTGGCCTGTCAGATAGTCCCCTTGGAGTTTGGATGCTTCACGGAGTTTCTCTTCTTAATTCCTACTGAAGTGCCATAGGAAAAATAATGTCTGGTGGGTGATGTAGCAGTGCAACTTTACTTAGGAAATCTTTGTTATTTGACAGAAACAGATATTTGTCACTAATAATTTTTCTAATGGCTTAATGTACCAGTTGCAAAGTGTTGCAAAGCTAAACTGGCCATAATCAGTTGTTATTAAACATAGCCTTTCAGGTAGGGCTATGGTTTTGTCTGCAGCTAAAATCTCTACAATTAGCAAGTATATCCCAGAAATGTTAAAACATTAACCTTGTGATCTTTTGCTGGGAGCGATAGTAATTTGTAACCATATCTTATTCAGGAATTTGTTTGCATCCAAAAATGGGGAAAAAGGCTACGTGCTATTGAACCCCAATTAGTCATTATATTCCTTTAATCAGGAGATGAAGAAGTCTGAAATGCCTCCTCTTAGAATTAGCCCAAATAATGCAAGTCTAAAAGATAGAGTTTAGAGCTGTAATCTTGTCCTTAAAGATGGCTCCACATAAAATGAGATCATCTTGGCTCATACTAGACTTTGTAAGTCAATTTCCAGCCTTGGCTATTTCAGATATTCTTTGTGTACTCTCTATTTTTACAGTGTGATTTTTTTTCCCTCATGTATATTGCTTCTGCAGGTATTCCTGCCAGGCAATTTTTTGCCTTTCCATAAATTTAAAGGGCTCATATAACAGTTTAACACATTTAATAAACATACTTTATATGGAAATAATTTTATGACTTGTAGCAAGTTAAAGTTTATCTTAAAAAGTTCTGTTTTAGGTTTGCAAAGCAAACAAATCATTAGGTGATTTAAGAGCCTATGGTAATAATGATTTAAATAAAAACTAATGTAAACCTTCTGCTCCAATATTCATTCACATTTCATTCAAGTTAAGAGGAAAATCTGGATGATATGCATGGAGCAGTGTTTAATAAGACAAAGTATCTCTTTATAAAATGATTTTGCTTACATTTGTAAAAGTGACAGCTTAAGAGGATACTCCTATAACTGACAAAAGAATGCGAGTGCAGTAGGTCAAACAACTTCTAATGGGCCATGCCATCCTCTGAGTTTGCTTTTGTAACTTACAGGTTCACATTTGTTTGGGCCCACCTTTTTTGTATAACTTCTTCTTAAGTTTATTTATATTATTTGTTCCTACCAGTGCCCTGGGTCATTTACTACACCTATTAACTTTCTCTGAAGAGTCTGCCAGAATTCCTTAAGAACCATCTTTGAGTCTGTTTCTTCTCTCTTTAAATTTAAGATCAAGGATTTTGCTGGCAGAGTGCATGTGGAGCCTGCTTTGCTGCTGCCCTGATTATCTTTTGCTGTGGATAGAGTACATGTAATTCACCAAACAGGTCCAGTTTGTGTGTGAAAAACACTTTAGAAATGTAAAACTTACTCAATTTTTTTTTTGATCTCCCATTCAAATACGCTAGCTGGAGCAGTCTCTTAGTATTACATTAAGATATTTCAATGACTTTTCTTCTAAGAATAGTATTTACATTTCTTTTTTTACTTTACATTTTGCTCGTGGATCAAGATGAACATTCGTTTCCTATCATACTTTTGTTTTTCTCTGGAAAACATAGGCTGGGAAACCTTCACTCTAACCGATCTTTGTCCAAGTGTGCCAGAAGTTTAATTATTAGAATCTCTGTTTCTTCAAGTCCCCCTCTTTTCTAACATAATCTCAAAATTCTTTAATCATGTTACTTAGAATGATTTTGTTAAAAAGTAAATTATAGCAGAATACAGCTATGCAGTAGACTCTGTTAAATGTTGGAGACAATTTTAAAATTACATTTATGTGACACCAAATTAGTTGGTGTGAAAGGCAACACTCTTTAATATTAAGCAACAATTTAAAATTATTTCACTAATAAATGCCATTTTAAGAAAGTTATGTCAAGGCATTTAAAATAGTCAAGACAATAAGTATTTTTATAGATTCAGGCACATGAAACTGAAGATTAATTCTAATTTGTTGGCCTTTAACACAACACCATGAAAAGATTCCGCTTAAAAGGTCTGTACAGACTTTATTTTAGTCTCTAGGATAGACTGTGAAGGTAATTTATTTGAGTGAGCTTAATAAAATCAACACTCTAATGGTTGAACTTAGTAAAGCAGTTATATACCAGATATAGCCATTACTTTTTTTTTTTTTTTTTGAGACGGAGTTTCGCTCTTGTTACCCAGACTGGAGTGCAATGGCACGATCTGGGCTCACCGCAACCTCCGCCTCCTGGGTTCAGGCAATTCCCCTGCCTCAGCCTCCTGAGTAGCTGGGATTACAGGCACGTGCCACCATGCCCAGCTAATTTTTTGTAGTTTTAGTAGAGACGGGGTTTCACCATGTTGACCAGAATGGTCTTGATCTCCTGACCTCGTGATCCACCTGCCTCGGCCTCCCAAAGTGCTTGGATTACAGGCGTGAGCCACGGCGTCCGGCCCACTACTTTTAAAAACAGGTATTCTGTGTAATTTGGGATCGTTTGAATTGGATCTTTCCTGATTGAATGAATGTCCTATTATCAAGATAATCTGTGCTTTTAATTAGTGTTTCCTGATTTTCATATATGTGTAAAAATACTAAAGAGATTTATAATATCCAATGTAGCAATGTATTTGGTGTCCAAGTTTGGGTTCTGTTATGTGAGGGTGTGTCTTACTGTTCCAGGCATTGATTCAGACTCGTCACTCCGATGCCTTACTATCATTTTTCTGACTTAAAGGACAACAAAGCAATTTATTGAGAAAAAAACTGCACGTCCATTTTGTACTGGATTCTACATACTAACTAAAATTACACAAAGGCTGTCAGAATCTTATACATACCTATGTGAAATATATTCGTTTCCAAATTTCTAGCTTTTTAGGGCTAGGAATGGGGCACTATCATGGACATGTGAATAAAAATGAAGACAGCAAACTGCTAGTTGATAAAGACTATTGATTGCCCACCAAAATTTGTTCTCCCTTTCCTTAATAATAGAATTGTAGCTAAGGTAAATTAAAGAATACATATTCCAGTCTTCCTCAGAGTTAGGAGTGTCTATGTCTAAAATCTTACCACAGATATGTAAGAAGTTAGCTGTGACACTTCTGAGCTTGGGTCTTGGGACATTTTTATTGTTTGTTTGAGACTTTTTTTTGGTTTGTTTTGTTTGTTTGTCTTGCTCTGTTGTCCAGGCTGGACTGCAATGTCGAGATCTCAGCTCACTGCAATCTCCACCTCCCAGGTTCAAGTGATTCCCCTGCTTCAACCTCCCAAGTAGCTGGAATACAGGCACCCACCACACACCTGGCTCATTTTTTTTGTATTTTTAGTAGACCATGTTGGTCAAGCTGGTCTTGAACTTCTGACCTGAGGTGTTCCACCCACCTTGGCCTCCCAAAGTGCTGGGATTACAGATGTGAGCCACCTTGCCCAGCCTATTTTCATAATTAGACACCCCCAAAGGCATCAACAACTTCTTGTTTAATTAGTAATATTCAATCCTGGTAATATTATTTATCTCTTGAAGAAATTGTAAGTTGCATTCTTAAATCTTTTAAAATTAAACGACTCAATCTTTCTCCGCCACTGAGAAATAAGTTTTTCTTTGTAATATCTAGGAGGAAACATGATGGAGCAAAAAGAATATTAGACTTTAAAGTCAAGACCTAGGTACTAATTCCAGTCCTTCCATTTACCTACTGTTTGATTTTGAGCAAGTCAACTTACATTTATTGATCTCAGTTTCATTATCTTTAAAATTGCTGCTAATATTACCTACTACCCAGAATAGTTGTACATCCTGAAATTGTACCCTAAATTCTGACCTG
>NW_022442542.1:0-4392 GCF_009761245.1 Sapajus apella
TGATCTTAAGGAGTCCACTCATTTCTAACATTCTTGTCTTTTAAAAGTATATTATGAAAGGCTTTAAGGAGAGCAAGGATTTTGCTATTTTTTTTCTCAGTACCTAGAAAAATGTTTGGCACAGTGCAGGTGTCCAGTAACAATTTATTGCACAAATAAATTAATAATAACATACATTTAAAATACCTCAAACATTTGAGAAAATGAATGTATATTGAAGCTCTCTTAATAGGGAACAGAGAGCAATAATTTCCTGTCATAAAAAAAGATTTGTGCCAAATTTCATCTTTCATCCTAGGACAAGGCAGTGGATGACAAGAGAAAGTGGGAGAATTTGGGAGGATTTAACTTGATTGTATTCCAACAAGGGCCAGAAAGTGTAACTGCATCTCTGAACCATCTGAAGTTTCAATTTTTCATTTCTGCTTTTTTGAGTTTTGTTCCCTTTATTCAACAAACATGCATTTCTCACGTTTCTCAGTCCACTTCCCTTTTCTCTCATTTCTGAATTTCCCTCAAATCATATATAATAATAACTCCTTTGTCTTTACTTTGGTAGGATAGATTTGAAGTTTTCTCTTGCTTCTATAACTTCTATCTTTCTATATGTTTCTTGGTTGTGTAAATTAGTATTACATTTCTCTTGCAGTTTGAAAAGGGCACTAAAAACACTGCTTCTTGTAACTGATAAGGATGGGAAACCACCTTGGGCATACTTACAATATACAAAGGTTTGAGCAGGGTTAGGGAAATAAGTAAACTCTCCAGAAGAATTCCTGATTTTTTTTTGAAGGACTTCACTGAAATAAATCTGGAATCTTTCTTTTGGTAGAAAATTGAATAACTCATTAGCACACCAAATTTTTATAATTCCTGAGGAATACTGCTGATACATAGAGTATTACAATGATCAGAATTGAGTTAGTTTCAAGCAAAACTTGAATAGGTGCACTGCTGTTCAAGAGGTTATAATAGCCACCTTGGAAAGCTACGGCCTTAAAAAAAACCTTATGAGTAGTAGTGGGCAGCATCACTAGAATAACTATATTTTATGAATAGTTTATAGTGAGTTATGAACCCTACAACATAAGTCAGACTTTAAAACCTTGGTCAAAAGTGAGTATTATAAAGTAAAATTACCCATAGTAGCTGCTTGCTTTAATTTACCAGACTAGTCTAGTTAGATGCTAAAAACCTAATCTACTTTCAAAAAATAAGCATTTTCTGCCACTGAAGAGCTTTAAAAGAATGTTTTTGGTTAGGTGTTTCAGAGAAGAAATTCCAGAAATGTGTTTAATAATGGTGGGTGTCAATATTCAGCTTTGTCTGAATGTAAATATGTAGCTTGCTGAATTAAAAGAGACATAAATTTTGATGAGTTCTTTTTTAATTTTTTTGAGATGGAGTCTGGCTTTGTTGTCCAGACTGGAGTGCAGTGGTGTGATCTCGACTCACTGCAACCTACCCCTCATGGGTTCAAGTGATTCTCCTGCCTCAGCCTCCTGAGTAGCTGGGATTACAGGCATGTGCCACCACACCTGGCTAATTTTTGTATTTTTAGTAGAAATGGGGTTTCATCATATAGGTCAGGCTGGTTTCAAACTCCTGACCTCGTGATCCACCCACTTCAGCCTCTCAAAGTGCTGGGATTACAGGCATGAGCCACCACACCCAGTGATGAGTTCTTTTAATGATCTCCTTAATGATCCCATTTCTCTAATCTCAACATCTATGTAGAGCAAATCCATTTTATTTGGTATTCCTATAATATTTATTTGAGCTTAATCTCCTCAAAATATAGCTGTATTATATTCCTCACTCAAGTGCTTTCAAAGTATGTCTATTATCTTCAAATTAAATACAAATTTGTTAGCCTAACAAAATTCCATTGACTCCAGTTTACCTTTCCAAGAATAATAACCACCTAGTAGATGTTAAGAGAAGGACAAGCAATAACAATATCTTCATTTTAAGACACAGGCATTGTCGATATCAGGGGTTGAGAAAAAACAAAAAAACAGTTGATATAGGAGGCCTGGAACTTCCATCCTTAGAAAGGCCTGTTTGTAAAGTTGACCACTGGCTGGCATCTGGGAACTTGGATTTTGAGAAGATTCTCATTCCTTAACTGATGAGTGGTTCCAGGTGCCTAAAATCATTGTACAGACAATGTGATTTAGGATGAACATCTGTTTCCTTCTGGGAGTATGGATTTTGTATCTTCTAGGTAGAAGGTGCCTACATGACCAACTACCAATGCAAACTCAGGTAAATTTCCCTAATAGATGACATCTTCCATGTGTTATGGTAATTTGTTGCTGAAAGAATTAAGCACATCCTGGGTGACTCCATGGGGAGTCACTCTTAGAAACATGTTTGGTTTCCTCCAAACTTTGCCCCACGTGCAACTTTTTGCTTTGCTTACTTTGATGTATGTTCTTTCACTGATTTTAGCTATCAAGTAGACTGAATGCCGAGTCCCATGAGTCCTCCTAGCAAATCGCTGAACCTAGGGGTGATCTTGGGGGACCCTGACATGGGGAGTTGATTGTTCAGCAACACAAGTTGTTTAAGAGCAACTGAATTCTTTTCCCACAAGCTGGCATATTAGTAAACTATCATGTAGCATAAAATCAGTTGATTGAATTCTTTCGGAAAACCAAGGGAAAATTATTCTTCAAAAAGACATAATGTCCTCCTTGTTAAGCAAAGTAGTACTTTCCCTATGGATAAGTGTATTCAGTTGGAATGTGCTTGGCTGCAAGAAACTGAAAACTAGTATATTATAGTGCTTTAAAAAAGCTAGTGACTCGTCCCTGAGGGAAAGGTATCTAGGAGTGCTACAGTCACTCAGTGATGATTTTTCCTTTTTGTCCCACCATCCTTAGTGTATAGTTTTTGTCTTCATGGTCACAAGACAGCTGCTACAGTGCCATGTATTATTTGAGATTCAAGTCATCAGGAACAGGAGAATGTGAAAGGCCAAACCCAACTATGCCCTCTCTAAGGACTTCTGTCTCTGTCTAATTGACCAGCACTGTCCCACAGGAGCTGAGAATTCAACTATTTTACTTTCCAGTGCTAGAAACAAGTGGTAAGAAATTTGGAATGAATGCTTGATGGTCCACATAAATTATCTGCCACAATTCTTCTGACACTAACAGAACAGAAATACAAGATTATTGTTGATTCCCTATGTAAGGATCCTGTATGTGGATACTTCGATTGTAAGGCTGAGAGATTAAAGACCACAGTAACTTCTGTTAAGTGGACTCCTTGTCAATCACATACCTTTGCTCCTGAGTTCTTCCATAGGTGCCACTGAACAACTTCCTTGAGGTAAACGCTTCTGAACTTGGAACTTATATTAACTGGGATAATAATAATCTCTTTTAATATTAATGCTCTTATGTAATGACATAAAAAGAAAAAATGCATTGCACCATTGTATGAGCAGATAAGGTAAAATACTAACTCTCCTTCCCCTTCCCTCCATCTTGTTTTCTTTCTCAGAAGCTGTAGATGAAACCAAACCTAAGGAAAGTGCCTGGCAGGATGAGGGTAAAGAAGAGGAACCCGAGGCTGACCAAGAACATGCCTGAACTCTAAGAAATGGCATTCCACATGCCCCCTCCCCTCTCCTGAGCCCTGTCTCTTCCCACATGCTTCTCAGCTCCACTCCAAAGCCCCTCCTGTCCTGCTCACATCTGTGAGTCTCTCCTTTTCCACCCACTAGCCCTCTTTCTCTCTGTGTGCAAACATTAAAAGAAAAGCAGGAAAGATCCCAAATCAAATAGTGTGGCTTAAACATTTTTTGTTTCTTGGTGTTGTTATGGCAAGTTTTTGGTAATGATGATTCAATCATTTGGGGAATTCTTGCACTGTATCCAAATTTTTTGATCTGGTGTGTGTGGCCCTGTGGGAGTCCACTTTCCTCTCTGTCTCTCTCTGTTCCAAGTGTGTGTGCAATATTCCATTCTTCTGAGGAGTCCAAAATTATCAAACCATTTTTGTTTTCCTCCTTTTCAATGTGATGGAATGAACAAAATGGAAAAAAATTCAAAAATCTCAGTTTGTTTTAAAAATAAATAAAAAAAGCAAATGTGCCAATTAGTGTAACTTGTGGCTCTAAGGCTCCTTTTTCAACCTGAATATTAATAAATCATGAGAGTAATCAAAGTCCAATGGCTCTGTGTTTTTGTTCCACCTTCTCATTAGTTGGTTGGACACTCTAGGGTCTTATATTTCATCATTTCCTCTCCTCTCAGTTTGACACCAACAACCCTGATAAAGAAAACACAGATGAAACCCAAGGCTCTGAGGAGAACCATAGCTCCAGCACTCAAGGGAGACATCTGTTGTAGGCCTGTCTCCTTGGCTTGTGGGTGGCCA
>NW_022442543.1:0-4391 GCF_009761245.1 Sapajus apella
AGGAAAATATCCAAAAATACATCCAACAATGTTGACCTGTTGGTACCAAAGACCTCCAGAAATTTCAGAGCATAGGATGATGGTAAGAAGCATCAAAGCAGAAAGTACCTCTCTCTGCATGCGAGAAACCAACATTTAAGTGAGAGTGATGATCCTTAATGCAAGGGAGGGTCTCTGGTAAGAAAGTGAGGGGTGGAAGGAACCAGAGCCCGCCAGAAGCATCTTGGTAACCAACTGCTGGCCCAAACCTTTCCTACTTTGGAACAGCGGAAAGTGCCAAGGGGGTTCTCATGATGAATGTCTTTGTATTCCTCATAGATTCCTTGCTTTTGCCTGGCGTTAACATAGTCCACCAGCTCTTGGATAGTCATAGCATAGGGACCTGGAACATGCACTGAGTCCCAGTCTAAGGCAGGAGGGAGTGAGAACAGGATGATCTCATCGAAGGGATCTGGGTGGCCGTTCACCTGGGGTAGGAACTGGAAATTCCAAGTGGCCAGGTCAATTTTGACGTACCCACCCAGGTTTTCCGGAAGACACTCCCTGGGCAGGTGCTGCGTGACCTCAGATGTCTTTAATATCTGAATCTGGAAGGCCAGAAAGAACCATGTGAGTATGTGGGGTGACGAAAAGGCATACAGAGAGCGACAAAGAATAAATGTGTTTCTATGAGGTCTGGAGGATGGGAGGAGATTTTCTTGAAATCCAAGGTATACTCTTAAAAGTTGTAAACTGCATTTCATCTGCCTGAGATTTAAGTCCTCTGAATTTGCCAGATAAAAGCGTGAACTCACAGAATGTATATAAAATTCGCTCCTGGAATTAGGGACATTGTTACACATTTTCTGAAAGGATGACATCGTGAGCAAAGCCTTTATACTATTAACAAGGCTCCCGGCATTGGTGCGTGCTGGTACTCTTTTCTTTTGGGAACTAAGAATGCATGAGTAGTCATTATTTTTGTCAACCTCATACTCAGACAACCAATTCTAAGGCCTGTTAGCTTGTGTTTTACTCAGCTTGATATAGGGGTTCACAAAAATAGGATTATCTATGAAAGCAAGCCACTCAGAGGCAGGGTAGCCCAGGGAAAATGTTAGATGACACCTTTTTTTTTGGAGACAGCGTCTCACGTTTTCACCCAGCCTGGAGTATAGTGGCATGATCACAGCTCACTGCAGCCTCGACCTCCTGGGCTCAAACAATCCTCCCACCTTTTCCCTTCAAGAAGCTGGGACTACAGACACACACCACCATGCTCGGCTAACTTTTCATAGTAATTACAAGACTTAATTCTGCTCCCTGCTTGGACACTGCCATGCTGGAACAAACTAGCTTGACTCGTTCTCCGTAGGATCTCTGTGGAATGGGGATGCTGCTCCTCTTAAAATCTCACCTCTTTTGTGTCGTCTCTTCTTGGAATGACTTCTTTTCCTCCTCTGCCTCTTCATGGACCAGCAGGGCTCACCTCTTCTGTGAAGCCTTCCCTGACTGCCTCAGGCAATAGGCTCCTCTGTGTTCCTGCAAAGCCAAAGTTCACACATGTATCTCTGTGCTCCTTATCAAGACCATGAGCTTCTTGAGGGTAAAGACTGTCTCACTTAATTTTTAATGATCAGGAACCAGTGCTTGGACTACAAAAAATGCTTAATATATTGTGAGTTTATACATGCATGTATCATTCCTATAATTCAAGTGCAAGAACTTGCCTATGGAGTCATCTCAAAGAGTTACCTTAGAAAAGATCTCTTCAGCCGGCAAGGTGGCTCACTCCTGTAATAACAGTACTTTGGGAAGCCGAGAAGGGTGGATCACCTGAGGTCAGGAATTCAAGACCAGCCTAGCCAATATGATTAAACCCCATCTCTACTTTAAAAATACAAGCATTAGCTGGGCATGGTGGCAGGCACCTGTAACCCCAGCTGCTTGGAAGGCTCAGGCAGAAGAATCACTTGAACCTGGGAAGTGAAGGTTGCAGTCAGCTGAGATTGCACCATTGAACTCCAGCCTGGGTGACAAGAGTGAAACTCTTTCTCCAAAAAAAAAAAAAAAAAAAGTGACAAGAAAGGAAAGATCTCGCCTACTCTGAATCATTATGCCTCTAAATAGATACCACAGAACAAAGTGTCCTCACTGCCATATGTCCTATCTTTTAATGGCTGCAATCAGTAACTAACATCATAAATCTTTTAATCATGAAACAGTCAGGAGATTACAGCAGAATTAAAGTTTTTGGTTTTATTGTAGCAACGGAGTCTCACTATGTTGCCCAGGCTGGTCCCAGTAGTCAACAATGACTACTGAAAAGGTGCAGGGGCACCGTCAGTCATAGTGGGGCCTGGGTGGGGGCAGAGTCGTCATTGTGGTCAGAGCTCAGCCTGGACAGAGGCCATGGTGGCTTCCATCCATGGTGTGGCACAAGGCAGCTGTAGCCTCTGTGGTTCTTCTGTGTTGCTCCAAATGACACGGTTATTTTGATGGCTGAAGGGTATTCCTTTGTGTATATATATTAGTTTCTTGATCCCTTCATCTGTGGATGGACAGGAGATAAAGGTTTTTTTTGGAATCTCCATGCCTGAGATTAAAAGGTGTGGGACTTTCTCTACCAAGCTCACCTCTTTGGACCTAATGTCCTCTGGGTTTCTCCACATGGCTGTGGATGACAGGATTTCCCGAAGCTTTACGGCTGAAGCATATTTCGTGGTGTACCTGTGTGGCAGTTTCTTTATCCCTTCAGCTATGGATGGACAGGTCATTTGCCATGATGTCCTCTAGGTTCAACAGTGTGGCTGCAAATGATGTAATTTCATTATATTTTTCTGGATGAAGAGTATTCCATTTGTGTACATACACTATGGTTTCTTTATCCCTTCATCTGTGGACAAAAAGGTTTTTCCACGTGACTGCAAATGATAGGATTTCATCCATTTCTGTGGTGGAGGAGTGTTCCATTCTGGATATATATTTCAGTTTCTTCATTCCTTCATCAAGGGATAACAAGTTCAACCATGTGGCTCCAGATGATATGATTTTAGTATATGGCATGGCTGAAGAGTATTTCATTGTGAGTGAATACTACAGCTTCTGTATCCCTTCATCTGTGGGGGAACAGGTCTCTCTCCACATCGCTGGAAATAATGTGATGTTCCGAAGTTTGGTGGCTGCAGAGTATTCCATTGCACAGATATCCCGGAATTTCTGCATTACTTCATCTGTGGATGGGCAAGACTGATTTGCATTTGGCCTGTGCCAATGGTCATGTGAAGGTGGTCACTGTTCTACTAAACTGAAAATGTGAGGTTGATATTGGTGACAAACAAAACAAGATGCCTTTGATGAAGGCTGTACATTGCCAAAAAGAAACCTGTGTCATCATTCTGTTAGAAGGTGGCACCAATCTAGATCTTACGGATGTCTACAGCAACATTGCTCTCTACTATGCTGTCTATAATGAGACTAGACTACCGGCAGAAAAACTCCCTTCACACCATGTGAATACTGAAGTGCTAGAACTAGGATGGAAACACACTGCTTTTACTTGTTGTAGCTTGCAAAACACAGTAAAAGGTGGAATTTTAGTGAAGAAACAGGCAAATGTACATGCTGTTGACAGGTTGAAAAGAACAGCCCTGATACCTGTTGTACATTATAGCTTGTCAGGTATAGTTAACATTCTTCTTCAACAAAATATTGTCTTTACTCAAGAACATATATGAACACACGGCCTACGTTTACACTATTTCTGGTGATCTGACAAGCACTCACAACAAATTTTGCAACATTTGCAAAAAGATACTTGAAAACGGTCTTCAAATGACAATCCAGAAGAAACAACCAAGAAGAATGCAAGTTTGAAAAAAGAAGGAGCAAGTGCCAAAGATTCTGGAAGCTCTGAAGCTCTGCATTCAGTATTTTCAAGAAAATGTGTTGATTCATGCCCTAAATCAGAAGATGAAGACTTGACTTTTACTGCCAAGAAGTGTATCCCTGAGTGTTTCAGAGTCTTTACTTGGACCTTCATATAAAGAAAGGAAAAAATATACAAGAAATGGAAAAGGAGAAGGGCCTCCTGCAAAGCATCCTTCCTTGAAGCCAAACACTGAAAGATTCTGTTGTGAAGAAAGCAGTAGGAAGGAAGGATGTACAAACATCCAGAGCAGAAGAAGTGCAAGTGACCTCATAGGAAGAACAAGAAAAGCCTGAAAGTGAAAATAAATAGCCACAGGTTGAAGAAGCTAGAAAGAAGCACAAAAGTAAAAAGATGAAAGCATCAGAAAACCTATATGATAGTATATCTCCTGACGATGATGATAAATTAATTCAACAAAGAAAGAGTGGGAAAACTTACCATCAGTGATTTCCTAAGAAGGAGAAGGGAGAATATGATAGGC
>NW_022442544.1:0-4391 GCF_009761245.1 Sapajus apella
AGGAAAATATCCAAAAATACATCCAACAATGTTGACCTGTTGGTACCAAAGACCTCCAGAAATTTCAGAACATAGGATGATGGTAAGAAGCATCAAAGCAGAAAGTACCTCTCTCTGCATGCGAGAAACCAACATTTAAGTGAGAGTGATGCTCCTTAATGCAAGGGAGGGTCTTTGGTAAGAAAGTGAGGGGTGGAAGGAACCAGACCCCACCAGAAGCATCTTGGTAACCAACTGCTGGCCCAAACCTTTCCTACTTTGGAACAGCGGAAAGTGCCAAGGGGGTTCTCATGATGAATGTCTTTGTATTCCTCATAGATTCCTTGCTTTTGCCTGGCGTTAACATAGTCCACCAGCTCTTGGATAGTCATAGCATAGGGACCTGGAACATGCACTGAGTCCCAGTCTAAGGCAGGAGGGAGTGAGAACAGGATGATCTCATCGAAGGGATCTGGGTGGCCGTTCACCTGGGGTAGGAACTGGAAATTCCAAGTGGCCAGGTCAATTTTGACGTACCCACCCAGGTTTTCCGGAAGACACTCCCTGGGCAGGTGCTGCGTGACCTCAGATGTCTTTAATATCTGAATCTGGAAGGCCAGAAAGAACCATGTGAGTATGTGGGGCAAGGAAAAGGCATACAGAGAGTGACAAAGAATAAATGTGTTTCTATGAGGTCTGGAGGATGGGAGGAGATTTTCTTGAAATCCAAGGTATACTCTTAAAAGTTGTAAACTGCATTTCATCTGCCTGAGATTTAAGTCCTCTGAATTTGCCAGATAAAAGCGTGAACTCACAGAATGTATATAAAATTCACTCCTGGAATTAGGGACATTGTTACACATTTTCTGAAAGGATGACATCGTGAGCAAAGCCTTTATACTATTAACAAGGCTCCCGGCATTGGTGCGTGCTGGTACTCTTTTCTTTTGGGAACTAAGAATGCATGAGTAGTCATTATTTTTGTCAACCTCATACTCAGACAACCAATTCTAAGGCCTGTTAGCTTGTGTTTTACTCAGCTTGATATAGGGGTTCACAAAAATAGGATTATCTATGAAAGCAAGCCACTCAGAGGCAGGGTAGCCCAGGGAAAATGTTAGATGACACCTTTTTTTTTGGAGACAGCGTCTCACGTTTTCACCCAGCCTGGAGTATAGTGGCATGATCACAGCTCACTGCAGCCTCGACCTCCTGGGCTCAAACAATCCTCCCACCTTTTCCCTTCAAGAAGCTGGGACTACAGACACACACCACCATGCTCGGCTAACTTTTCATAGTAATTACAAGACTTAATTCTGCTCCCTGCTTGGACACTGCCATGCTGGAACAAACTAGCTTGACTCGTTCTCCGTAGGATCTCTGTGGAATGGGGATGCTGCTCCTCTTAAAATCTCACCTCTTTTGTGTCGTCTCTTCTTGGAATGACTTCTTTTCCTCCTCTGCCTCTTCATGGACCAGCAGGGCTCACCTCTTCTGTGAAGCCTTCCCTGACTGCCTCAGGCAATAGGCTCCTCTGTGTTCCTGCAAAGCCAAAGTTCACACATGTATCTCTGTGCTCCTTATCAAGACCATGAGCTTCTTGAGGGTAAAGACTGTCTCACTTAATTTTTAATGATCAGGAACCAGTGCTTGGACTACAAAAAATGCTTAATATATTGTGAGTTTATACATGCATGTATCATTCCTATAATTCAAGTGCAAGAACTTGCCTATGGAGTCATCTCAAAGAGTTACCTTAGAAAAGATCTCTTCAGCCGGCAAGGTGGCTCACTCCTGTAATAACAGTACTTTGGGAAGCCGAGAAGGGTGGATCACCTGAGGTCAGGAATTCAAGACCAGCCTAGCCAATATGATTAAACCCCATCTCTACTTTAAAAATACAAGCATTAGCTGGGCATGGTGGCAGGCACCTGTAACCCCAGCTGCTTGGAAGGCTCAGGCAGAAGAATCACTTGAACCTGGGAAGTGAAGGTTGCAGTCAGCTGAGATTGCACCATTGAACTCCAGCCTGGGTGACAAGAGTGAAACTCTTTCTCCAAAAAAAAAAAAAAAAAAAGTGACAAGAAAGGAAAGATCTCGCCTACTCTGAATCATTATGCCTCTAAATAGATACCACAGAACAAAGTGTCCTCACTGCCATATGTCCTATCTTTTAATGGCTGCAATCAGTAACTAACATCATAAATCTTTTAATCATGAAACAGTCAGGAGATTACAGCAGAATTAAAGTTTTTGGTTTTATTGTAGCAACGGAGTCTCACTATGTTGCCCAGGCTGGTCCCAGTAGTCAACAATGACTACTGAAAAGGTGCAGGGGCACCGTCAGTCATAGTGGGGCCTGGGTGGGGGCAGAGTCGTCATTGTGGTCAGAGCTCAGCCTGGACAGAGGCCATGGTGGCTTCCATCCATGGTGTGGCACAAGGCAGCTGTAGCCTCTGTGGTTCTTCTGTGTTGCTCCAAATGACACGGTTATTTTGATGGCTGAAGGGTATTCCTTTGTGTATATATATTAGTTTCTTGATCCCTTCATCTGTGGATGGACAGGAGATAAAGGTTTTTTTTGGAATCTCCATGCCTGAGATTAAAAGGTGTGGGACTTTCTCTACCAAGCTCACCTCTTTGGACCTAATGTCCTCTGGGTTTCTCCACATGGCTGTGGATGACAGGATTTCCCGAAGCTTTACGGCTGAAGCATATTTCGTGGTGTACCTGTGTGGCAGTTTCTTTATCCCTTCAGCTATGGATGGACAGGTCATTTGCCATGATGTCCTCTAGGTTCAACAGTGTGGCTGCAAATGATGTAATTTCATTATATTTTTCTGGATGAAGAGTATTCCATTTGTGTACATACACTATGGTTTCTTTATCCCTTCATCTGTGGACAAAAAGGTTTTTCCACGTGACTGCAAATGATAGGATTTCATCCATTTCTGTGGTGGAGGAGTGTTCCATTCTGGATATATATTTCAGTTTCTTCATTCCTTCATCAAGGGATAACAAGTTCAACCATGTGGCTCCAGATGATATGATTTTAGTATATGGCATGGCTGAAGAGTATTTCATTGTGAGTGAATACTACAGCTTCTGTATCCCTTCATCTGTGGGGGAACAGGTCTCTCTCCACATCGCTGGAAATAATGTGATGTTCCGAAGTTTGGTGGCTGCAGAGTATTCCATTGCACAGATATCCCGGAATTTCTGCATTACTTCATCTGTGGATGGACAAGACTGATTTACATTTGGCCTGTGCCAATGGTCATGTGAAGGTGGTCACTGTTCTACTAAACTGAAAATGTGAGGTTGACATTGGTGACAAACAAAACAAGATGCCTTTGATGAAGGCTGTACATTGCCAAAAAGAAACCTGTGTCATCATTCTGTTAGAAGGTGGCACCAATCTAGATCTTGCGGATGTCTACAGCAACATTGCTCTCTACTATGCTGTCTATAATGAGACTAGACTACCGGCAGAAAAACTCCCTTCACACCATGTGAATACTGAAGTGCTAGAACTAGGATGGAAACACACTGCTTTTACTTGTTGTAGCTTGCAAAACACAGTAAAAGGTGGAATTTTAGTGAAGAAACAGGCAAATGTACATGCTGTTGATAGGTTGAAAAGAACAGCCCTGATACCTGTTGTACATTATAGCTTGTCAGGTATAGTTAACATTCTTCTTCAACAAAATATTGTCTTTACTCAAGAACATATATGAACACACGGCCTACGTTTACACTATTTCTGGTGATCTGACAAGCACTCACAACAAATTTTGCAACATTTGCAAAAAGATACTTGAAAACGGTCTTCAAATGACAATCCAGAAGAAACAACCAAGAAGAATGCAAGTTTGAAAAAAGAAGGAGCAAGTGCCAAAGATTCTGGAAGCTCTGAAGCTCTGCATTCAGTATTTTCAAGAAAATGTGTTGATTCATGCCCTAAATCAGAAGATGAAGACTTGACTTTTACTGCCAAGAAGTGTATCCCTGAGTGTTTCAGAGTCTTTACTTGGACCTTCATATAAAGAAAGGAAAAAATATACAAGAAATGGAAAAGGAGAAGGGCCTCCTGCAAAGCATCCTTCCTTGAAGCCAAACACTGAAAGATTCTGTTGTGAAGAAAGCAGTAGGAAGGAAGGATGTACAAACATCCAGAGCAGAAGAAGTGCAAGTGACCTCATAGGAAGAACAAGAAAAGCCTGAAAGTGAAAATAAATAGCCACAGGTTGAAGAAGCTAGAAAGAAGCACAAAAGTAAAAAGATGAAAGCATCAGAAAACCTATATGATAGTATATCTCCTGACGATGATGATAAATTAATTCAACAAAGAAAGAGTGGGAAAACTTACCATCAGTGATTTCCTAAGAAGGAGAAGGGAGAATATGATAGGC
>NW_022442545.1:0-4390 GCF_009761245.1 Sapajus apella
CTGTGTCTGGGTATGTGAAAGGTAAAAAAAGAGAGCGCTGTCTAAGTCATAATGGGAAGGGTGTTTCTTTCCACGAACTGTTCCTGGAGAACTCAAAGGATGGAGAATTTTATTAATCACAGCTCTTCACCTGGATTATCTATGTGCTTCATTCCGCCCATCTTTTTATTTGGGTAACAAGAGCAAAACTCCGTCTCAAAAAAAAAAAAAAAAAAAAAAAAAAGATATCACAGAGGCCTGGCCTGGCCTGACTTGGAGTGGAACTCTGGGTGTCTCCAAATGGGCGGCTTTACTCTCCTGCACACAGGCTGTCACACTGCCCATTGTCTTGTGATTCCAGGTCTTCTCCCAGGGTGACAGATTATTGAAAACTTAGAAGAAGGGAATTCTGATAGCAGACCCCCTTTTCCCACAGCTGCCACCACAGGATTTCTACCCACTCACCAACATACCCACTAGACATTGCTGTGTCTACAGCACTCCCAGGACTAGACACATTTAGGAATTTCACCACAGCATTTTTGATCCTAGCGTTTCTTGCCAAAAACCTACTAAGGTATCTAGAAGTCTCCTGGCATATCCCCACCCCCAGACACTGAATCTGCAGCAGCAACCTGTTTTCTCTGCCAGCCTAGGGTTCTGGACCATCTGTCTATACTCTAATCTGCCTGCATGGACACAGAAATAAACCAGAGTGCAGCTCCACCTGGGCCACTATCTGTAGCACAAACCGTTTCTTCCACCTATATGACACTCTCTCCCACCCATGGATTTTTTTTCCTTTTGATGTTTATTTTTGGTTCAGGGGTACATGTGCAGGTTTGGTATACAGGTAAAATTGGATCATGGGCTTTGACATGCTGATTATTTTGTCACTGAGGTACTATTGCACCAAACAGGTGTTATTCTCTGATCCTCTTTGTCCTCCCACCCTCCACCCTCCACTAGACTTCAGTGTCTGTTCACTTCTTTGTGTCCATGCGTTATTATTTAGCTCTTACTCTTAAATAATAACATGCGTTTGGCTTTCTGTTTCTGCATTAGTTTTCTAAGGATAATGGTCTCCAGCTCCATCCAGGTTGGTGCAAAGGACATGATCTTGCTATTTTTTATGACCACACGGTATTCCATAATGTTTCTGTACGTATTTTGTTTGTATTAAATCTTGTTTTATGTTATTTTACTTTTGTGGAAAAAGGGTCTTACTCTGTTGTCCAGGCTGGAGTGCAGTGGCATCATCTTGGCTCACTGCAGCCACAACCTCCTGGGCTCAAGCAGTGTTTTCTCCCTCAGCCTCCTAAGTAGCTGTAAGTACAGGCACACACCACTATGCACAGCTAATATTTTGTTTTGACTTTTTTGTAGAGATGGCGTTTTGCCTTGTCTTTTAGGCTGGTTTTGAACTCATGAATTCAGGCCATCCACCTGACTCAGCCTTTCAAAGTTCCGGGATTACAGGCAGGAGCCACCATGCCTGTCTATACCACATTTTCTTTATCCAGTCTGCCTTTGCTAGGCATTTAGGTTGGTTCCATGTCTTTGTGTGTTTATTTATTTACTTATTTTTTGAGCTGAGGTTTTACTGTTTTGTCCAAGCTAAAGTGCAATGGTGAGATCTCAGCTCACTGCAACTTCCACCTTCTGGGTTCAAGTGATTCTCCTGCCTTAGCCTCCCGAGATTAGCTGGAATTACAGGCACATGCCACCATGCCCAGCTATTTCTTTTCTATTTTTAGTAGAAACAGGGTTTCACTATGTTGGCCAGGCTGGTCTTGAACTCCTGACCTCAGGTGACCTACCCGGCTAGGCCTCCCAAAGTGTTGGGATTATAGGCGTGAGCCACCGCACCCAGCAGATTCCATGTCTTTGCTGTTTTGAATATTGCCACCATGGTCGTGCATGTACATGTGTCTTTTTATTTTATTTTATTATTTTATTTTTTTGAGACGAAGTTTCGCTCTTCTTACCCAGGGTGAAGTGCAGCAGTGTGATCTTGGCTCACTGCAACCTCCGCCTGCCTAGTTCAAGCAATTCTCCAGCCTCAGCTTCCCAAATAGCTGGGATTACAGGCACTACCATGCACTACCATGCCCAGCTAATTTTGTATTTTTAGTAGAGATGGGGTTTCTCTATGTTGTTCAGGCTGGTCTTGAGCTCCCGACCTCAGGTGATCCTCTCATCTTGTCCTCCCAAAGTGCTGGGATTACAGGTGTGAGCCACCACAACCGATATATGTGTCTTTTTGCAAGAAAAATTTATATTATGAAATTGCTAGATCAAATGATAATTTTGTTTTTAGTTCTGTGAGGAATCACTACACTGGCTTTCACAGTGGTTGAACTAAACTCACACCAGCAGTGTATAAGCATTTTCTTTTTTTTACAACCTTGCCAGCATCTGTTAATTTTTGACTTTTTAATAATAGCCATTCTGACTGGTGTGAAATGGTATCTCATTGTGGTTTTTCCTTTCATTTCTCTAATAATTTAGTGATGAACATTTAAAAAAATATGCATGTTAGCCACAGGTATGTCTTCTTTTGAGAAGCATTTGTTCATGTTTTTTTGCCTACTTTTTACTGAGATTGTTTGCTTTTTTTCTTGTAAACTTGGTTAAGTTTTTTATAGATTCTGGATATTAGACCCTTGACAGAAACATAGTTTGCACATTTTTTTTTTTTTAATTCTGCAGGTTGTCTATTTACTCTGTTGATAGTTTTCGTTTCTATGAAGAAGCTTTTTGTTTAATTAGGTCCCATTTGTCAATTTTTGCTTTTGTTGCAATTGCGTTGGTATCTTTGTCATGAGATCTTTGCCAGTTTCTGTGTTTAGAATGGTATTTCCTAGATTACCTGTCAGTGTTTTTATTTATTTATTTTTTACAACTTTAAGTTTTACATTTAAGTCTTTAATTTATTTTAAGTATTTTCTTGTATATGGTGTAAGGATGGAATCTGGTTTCAATCTTCTACATAGTACTAGCTAGTTATTTCAGCACCATTTATTAAATAGGGATTTCTTCCTAAATTCTTTTCCTCAGCTTTGTTAAAGGTCAGATGGTTTTAGGTGTGAGACATTATTTCTATGCCTGTATTGTGTTGCATTGGTCTATGAGTCTGTTTGTTTGTTTGTTCGTTTGTTGTGTTGTGTTGTGTTGTGTTGTGTTTTGTTGTTTCCAGTACCATGTTGCTTTGGTTACTGTAGCCCTGTAGTATAGTTTGAGATTGGTAATGTAATGTCTTCAGTTTTATCCTTTTTGCTTAGGATTGCCTTGGCCATTTGTTTGTTGTTGTTGTTCCATATGAAATCTAAAATAGATTTTTTTTGTTGTTACTGTTTTGCTAAAAATGGTGTCAGTGGTTTAATAGAAATAGCATTAAATCTGTAAATTTCGTTGGGCAGTATGGCCATCTTAATAATATTGATCTTTTCTATTTATGAGCATAAAATGGTTTTCCATTTGTTTGTCTCATCTCCGACTTTTTAGTTCAGTGTTTTATAATTCTTTTCGAAGAGATCTTTCACCTCCCTGGTTAGCTGTATTTCTAGATATTGTGAATGGATTTTTTTTTTTTTAATTTGGCTTTTGGTTTGGTTGTTGTTGATGTACAGGAATGCTACTGACTTTAATACATCTATTTTGTATTTTAAAACTCTGCTAAAGATGCTTGTCAGCTTAAAGAGCTTTTCCACTGAGACTGTAGGATTCTCCAAAGATAAAATCATGTCAACTGCAAACAGAGATAGTTTGACTTCCTCTCTTTCTGTTTGAATGTTTCTATTTTTTCTCTTGCCTGATTGCTCTGGCTGGAACTTTGAATTCTATGTTAAATAACAGTGGTGAGAGAAGGCAGTTTTGTCTTCCTCCAGTTTTCATGGAGAAATGCTTTTAGCTTGTTTCCATTCAGTATTTTGGTTTTGGGCTTGTCATTGATAACTCATTATTATGAAGTATGTACGTTCAATGTGTAGTTTGTTGAGGACTTTTAACATAAAAGATGTTAAATTTTATTGAAAGCTTTTTCTGCTTCTATTAAGATAATTTTGTGTTTTTTATGTTTAGTTCTGTTTATGTGATTTATAGCATTAATTTGTATGTTGAACCAATCTTGCATCCCACAGACAAAACCTACTTGACCATAGTGGATTAGCTCTTTGATGTGCAACTGGATTTGGTTTGCTGGTATTTTTTTGAGGATTTTTTTCATCAATGTTTATCGAAGTTATTGGCCTCAAGTTTTCTGTTTCTGTTTTATCTCTGCCAAGCTTTGGTATCAGAATGATGCTGTTCTTGTGTAATGACTTGGGGAGGAGTCCCTCTTTCTCAACTTATTTGAAATAGTATTAGTAGAAATGGTACCAGGTCTTCTTTGTACATCTGGTAGAATTCA
>NW_022442546.1:0-2347 GCF_009761245.1 Sapajus apella
CCTGTAAAGAGAAATATCTTGCTCTAAAACAAAAACGCAGCTATCTACCAGAATGGTTGTCAAGCGGTACAATCAACTTACAGAGTTAAACTGATGTGTGTGTGCAGCAGTTGAGAAATCCTATCTTTGGAGATTATGGAAAAAGATATTTCCAGCCATATACAGGCATTTGAAAACTAGCAGTAAGACTGCGTTTAAAACACAGGAGAAACATCTAGTTCAAAGTGCTCTGCTTTGTGTTCGTTCACCTTACTAAGTTGCATCTATGTTTAGATTCAGCGAGTTAGAAAGTCGTTTCTTCTAAAAGATGCGTTTGGATATTCCAGAGTGACCGAGAATATAGGCTTTAATGAGACATATCTCACTCTAAAACAAAAACGCAGCTATCTAGCAGAATGGTTGTCAAGCGGTACGTTCAACTTAAAGAGTTAAACCGATGTATGTGTGCAGCAGTTCAGAAATCCTTTCTTTGTAGAATTTGGAAACAGATATTTCCAGCCTTATACAGGCATATAAGAACAAGCAGTAAGACTGCGTTTAAAACAAAGTTTAAAAGTCTAGTTTAAACTGCTCTGCTTTGTGTTCGTTCTCCTTAGGAAGTTGCATCTATCCTTAGATTCAGCGAGTTAGAAACATGTTTCTTCTAGAAGCTGCGTTTGGATATTCCAGAGAGAAGGAGTCTGTAGGGTGTAATGTGAAATATCTTGCTTTAAAAGAAAATCGCAGCTCTCTACCAGAATGGTTGTCAATCTGTACAATCAACTTTCAGAGTTAAAATGATGTGTGTGTGCAGCAGTTGAGAAATCGTTTCTTTGGAGAGTCTGGAAACTGCCATTTCCAGCCATACAGAGACCTATGAGTACCAGCAGTAAGATTGCGTTTAAAACACAGGAGAAACATCTAGTTCAAAGTGCTCTGTTTTGTGTTCGTTCACCTTACTAAGTTGCATCTATGTTTAGATTCAGCGAATTAGAAAGTCGTTTTTCTAAATGCCGCGTTTGGATATTCCAGAGTGACCGAGACCATAGGCTTTACTGAGACATATCTCACTCTAAAACAAAAACGCAGCTATCTAGCAGAATGGTTGTCAAGCTATACGGTCAACTTACAGAGTTAAACTGACGTATGTGTGCAGCAGTTCAGAAATAATTTCTTTTCAGAATCTGGAAAGAGATATTTCGTGCCATATATAGGCATATATGAACTAGCAGTAAGACTGCGTTTAAAACACAGGAGAACCGTCTAGTTGAAACTGCTCTGCTTTGTGTTCGTTCAGCTTAGGAACTTGAATCTATGTTTATATTCAGCGAGTTACAAACACGTTTCTTCGAAAAGCTGCATTTGGATATTCCAGAGTGAATGTGTTTATAGCCTGTAAAGAGAAATATCTTGCTCTATAACAAAAACGCAGCTATCTAGCAGGATGGTTTTCAAGCTGCAAAATCAACTTGCAGAGTTAAACTGATGTGTGTGTGCCGCAGATGAAAAATCGTTTCATTGGAGATTCTGGAAAAAGATATTTCCAGCCATATACAGGCATTTGAAAACTAGCAGTAAGAATGCGTTTAAAACACAGGAGAAACATGTAGTTCAAAGTGCTCTGCTTTGTGTTCGTTCCCCTTAGGAAGGTGCATCTATGTTTAGATTCAAAGAGTTAGAAACAGGTTTCTTTAAAAAGCTGCGTTTGGATATTCCAGAGAGAATTAGACTATAGTCTGCAATGAGAAATATCTTGCTCTTAAGCAAAAACGCATCTATCTAGCAGAATGGTTGTCAAGCTGTACCATCAACTTACAGAGTTAAACTGATGTGTGTGTGCAGCAGCTCAGAAATCCTTTCCTTGGAGAATCTGGAAACAGATATTTCCAGCCTTATACAGGCATATAAGAACAAGCAGTAAGACTGCGTTTCAAACAAAGTGTTAAAGTCTAGTTTAAACTGCTCTGCTTTGTGTTCCTTCACCTTAGGAAGTTGCATCTATCTTTAGATTCAGCGAGTTGCAAACACGTTTCTTCTTGAAGCTGAGTTTGGATATTCCAGAGAGAAGGAGTCTGTAGGATGTAATGTGAAATATCTTGCTTTAAAAGAAAAACGCAGCTATCTACCAGAATGGTTGTCAAGCCGTACAATCAACTTACAGAGCTAAACTGATGTGTGTGTGCAGTAGTTCAGAAATCCTTTCTTTGGAGAATCTGGAAACAGATATTTCCAGCCTTATACAGGCATTTAAGAACAAGCAGTAAGACTGCGTTTCAAACAAAGTGTAAAAGTCTAGTTTAAACTGCTCTGCTTTGTGTTCGTTCACCTTAGGAAGTTGCATCTAAAGATAGATGCAACTTCCTAAGGT
>NW_022442546.1:2447-4389 GCF_009761245.1 Sapajus apella
CAACTTACAGAGTTAAACTGATGTGTGTGTGCAGCAGCTCAGAAATCCTTTCCTTGGAGAATCTGGAAACAGATATTTCCAGCCTTATACAGGCATTTAAGAACAAGCAGTAAGACTGCGTTTCAAACAAAGTGTAAAAGTCTAGTTTAAACTGCTCTGCTTTGTGTTCGTTCACCTTAGGAAGTTGCATCTATCTTTAGATTCAGCGAGTTAGAAACACGTTTCTTCTGGAAGCTGCGTTTGAATATTCCAGAGGGAAGGAATCTGTAGCGTGTAATGTGAAATATCTTGCTTTAAAAGAAAAACGCAGCTATCTACCAGAATGGTTGTCAAGCCGTACAATCAACTTACAGAGTTAAACTGCTGTGTGTGTGCAGCAGTTGAGAAATCGTTTCTTTGGAGAGTCTGGATACTGTTATTTCCAGCCATACAGAGGCCTATGATAACTAGCAGTAAGATTGCGTTTAAAACACAGGAGAAACATCTAGTTCAAAGTGCTCTGCTTTGTGTTCGTTCACCTTACTAAGTTGCATCTACGTTTAGATTCAGCGAGTTAGAAAGTCGTTTCTTCTAAAAGCTGCGTTTGGATATTCCAGAGTGACTGAGACTATAGGCTTTAGTGAGACATATCTCACTCTAAAACAAAAACGCAGCTATCTACCAGAATGGTTGTCAAGCCGTACAATCAACTTACAGAGTTAAACTGATGTATGTGTGCAGCAGTTCAGAAATCGTTTGTTTGGAGAATCTGGAAACAGATATTTCCAGCCATATACAGGCATATAAGAACTAGCAGTAAGACTGCGTTTAAAACACAGGAGAAACGTCTAGTTGAAAGTGCTCTGCTTTGTGTTCATTCAGCTTAGGAAGTTGCATTTATGTTTAGATTCAGCGAGTTACAAACACGTTTCTTTGAAAAGCTGCATTTGGATATTCCAGAGTGAATGTGTTTATAGCCTGTAAAGAGAAATATCTTGCTCTAAAACAAAAACGCACCTATCTAGCATGATGGTATTCAAGCTGCACAATCAACTTGCGGAGTTAAACTGATGTGTGTGTGCAGCAGATGAGAAATCGTTTCTTTGGAGATTCTGGAAAAAAGATATTTCCAGCCTTATACAGGCATTTGAAAACTAGCAGCAAGACTGCGTTTAAAACACAGGAGAAACATGTAGTTCAGAGTGCTCTGCTTTGTGTTCATTCCCCTTAGGAAGTTGCATCTATGTTTAGATTCAAAGAGATAGAAACAGGTTTCTATAAAAGCTGCGTTTGGATATTTCAGAGAGAATTAGACTATAGGCTGTAATGAGAAATATCTTGCTCTTAAACAAAAACGCAGCTATCTAGCAGAATGGTTGTCAAGCTGTACAATCAACTTACAGAGTTAAACTGATGTGTGTCTGCAGCAGTTCAGAAATCCTTTCTTTGGAGAATCTGGAAACAGATATTTACAGCCTTATACAGGCATATAAGAACAAGCAGTAGGGCTCGAGATCCAAGATGGCCGTTTAGGAACAGCTGAGGATTGCAGCTCCCAGTGAAAGCGCAGAGGGTGAGTGGACGCCGCGTTTTTATTGCCCACAGACTAGGAAATTCCCGGGCAGAGGTGCTCCACGCTCGCCAGCGTGGCTGTTGTGGCCAGCGCTGCTGTGCCGGCCTGCGCCGGCCGTCGCCGACCAGCACCGCTGCTCTGCCCCGCGCGGCTGCTTTGTCGGCGCCCCGGAGCCGCGGTTCTCCGTACAAAATACACCGGTCCGGGTTCCCTTTTGGCTGGCGACTGGAGCCACGGGAAGTCGCCCATATGCTGGTTCAAAAAGGGGACTGAGCAGCGAACCAGGACAGTAGATTCCAGGGCAAAAAAAAAAAAAAAGAAAATAAAGCGCCACAAACCTCAGTGCCGCTGTTTAAGCCAGCGCAGTGAGTGGCCGCAGGGGAAAACAAA
>NW_022442547.1:0-4387 GCF_009761245.1 Sapajus apella
TGCAGAAACACAGACACACACACACACACAAAAGAGACACACACAGACACATACAGTCACACACATACCCTATAGGTTGGGCAAGCACAGTCCTGAGCCTCAGTCTCCTGCTGTCCCCATGGCTCTGGGTCGGGATGCACATTCACACCCTTTGCCCTCTCTCATCCCCATCTGGCTCTTCCCTTCAGTGCAGGGGCCTGGGCTGCACCAGGTCCCGGTCACAGGGACGCCCGACTGTGCCATGGGTGAGCTGAGTGTTAGCTGGTGAGAGGGACCCTTCCTTTCTCTGATTGCGTCTAACTTGGCTGCAGCTTCCAAGGATGGACATTCAGGACCTGGGTGTCCTAGAAGAAATTGTCCTTCTTGGAGTTGTGCAGGGTAAATCTCTCATGCCTCTTGGGAGGAGAGGCCTGTGGTGGTTGCTCAGTAGGGGCTGTGAGTCCCATGGTCACAGGGACAGTTCTCAGTCATTCTCTTGCTCCCTGAGGTCTCACAGCTGAGCTGGGGCTCAGGTTTTTCATGTTCTTCTGACCATCTTGGATGTCCTCTCTTCTCTGCCCAGCTGGTTGTCCTGTGGTCCCCGCACCTTTCCCGTGGCAGTGCCGCAGGATGTTGGGGTTCACTCGGGGTGGCTGGCAAAATATTAGGGAAATATTAGGGAAAGTTAGAAGATCATAGTCTCAAACCTTTTGGAAGGCCTAAAGGTTTCGCTGGAACAGGCTGAAGGCAGCCAGTTCATGACATTAGACTTTTAAGTCATAGGGTAAAAGATGGAGCAATCAAGTTTCCCCAGCTCAGTCTGCTTACCCCGCATCCCTTTGTTTCTACTCTGATTTGTTTGATCATGTAACCTTCCTGCAGGATACCCCTCTCAGGGGAGGTCAAAGGGGAATTACCGGTGAATAGTGTTTACTCTGGGTCCCAGAACCTAAAGCTGTTATTGTTCGTGAAACCACTCTTAACCATGTTAATTATCCACAAGCATGTTGACTTAGAACCTCTGTTCTGAAATGTATCCTGAATAAATGTGAGGATGGAGAGGGAGTCTTGGTCAGTTGGCTGCAGTTGCCCTCTGAAAGCAGCCGATGACCATCTCTAGCCCACTGGAATCACTGTAATGGATGTGAGAGTGCATTTATTCATTTGTTGATGAGTCAGGGTCTGCAGGACAGACCTCTGCAGGTGGCGGTGACCCCGACATGATCGAGGTCTCAGCAGGAAGCTGGGAGTTACCCAGGAATCCTGCAGGACATGGCTCGTTAACACCTGGGAGGGGAAGCCTGGGACAGAGCAGGGGCTCAGACCTGGAGAGATTCATCCCGACTTACTGCGTGGCCATGAGGGCCTCAGCCCTCCATGTGCTGACATACTCAGGAGTCTGTTCTGAGGGTTCTGACCTGGCCATGCTGCTCTCTCTAGAGGAATGAAAGGCAGTGGCCAAAGAGTCTGTCTGGAGGGATGTTGGTTACACCCGAGAGGGCGAGTGGGGATGGGTTGTTTCTGGGAGCAAAGAGAACTAGTACCCTCCGTTTTCCCCCACGCACACAGGAGAGGTCTGTTTTCCCTCCTGACTTCACCAGGGACAGTCAGGGTAGGCAGCCACATCCCAGATGGTTCCCATGTGTGACCGTCACATACACTGAGCCTCCTGGAGTGCAGCAGGCAGGTCACAGGGTGTCTGTCTGATTCCCAGGGACTCTGTGGGTCTCCAGGCAGCTGCTGCTCTGTGTCAGTGCTAGGCTTGGCCTGGGATGCCCCAGAGAACAGGACAGATGGATCGTGGGTGGGCATTTGGAAAGCAGTGACAGAGTTGATGAGGACGGAAGGAGTTCATGAAGGGAAGTGCCCAGTGTGGCTTCACATGCACCAGCGCTGCCCTGGGAGATGGCCTATTGGCTGAGACCCAAGAAGGAAGGAACATGGGAGAAGGAGTGGTTTTTGGAGGAAGCGGCCGCCAGGCTGTAGGGAGGAGCTGAGAGAGTCCCTGTGGGGATCTCAGAGGGCGAGGAGGATGTGGGAGGATGTGAGCCAAGGTGACCCTGGTGCGGGTGGACCATGCTGGGCTGTGGGCCCTGAGAGAAGTCAGCATCCCGCATGGAGGCTCCAAGCCAGGAGGGACTCTTCGGCCCTCTGGTGGACGGGGAGGGATTTGTGGACCGCAGCATTCCCAGGCCAGGCTGCGTGTTTTATTCCACATGGATCTGCACATTCCACATGAGGTCACACAGGTCATGTGACAGCTCCATCACCTTCCAGCCCCGTGAGTCCCAGTCTCCGTAGCTGTAAGTTTACTGTTCTTCCTCTTTCACAATCACCCAGGTGTCCCACACGCAGATTTTTGTCACTTCCTGTGAGTTTGTGTTTGTGTGCAGTAGGCAGCACTGTGGATACCCTGCGGGCAGTGACGTCTGGGGCTGAGCACTGCACATGGGTTTAGGAGCAGAAGAGGGAGCAGCAGGGCGGGAAGATCAATGTCAGGGGAGCAGGGACAAGTCATTTTCATTTCTCACTCCCAGAGGCCAGAACCCAATATCCTGACTCCAGGGCACAGCACCACACCCTGCTGGTGTCCCTGGATGTCTTGAGTGCTCATAATGTCATATTGCCTTAGCATTTATTTTTTAAGGAGTAGGTTTACTTGCCTCACATCAGAGGCAGGGTTTGGTCACCATGGCAGTTTCTAATACTGTACCTGGTTCAAGTGGCTCCAATTGGTGGCCAGAGATAAAAATCTTAGAGGCATCTCTCATGCTTGGTATGCTGGGCTCCCCTCTCTCCAGCTGCTTTCTTTAAACTGACAGTTCTGACATTTGCCCTCAAATTTAAAGTGACCACCTCGGTGCATGCCTGTAATCCCAGCTACCTGGAAGGCTGAGGCAGGAGAATTGCTTGAACCTGGGAGGTGGAAGTTGTGGTGAGCTGAGATTGTGCCATTGCACTCCAGCCTGGGCAACAAGAGCAAAACTCCATCTCAAAAAATAATAGCAATAATAATAAAATAAATAAACAAATATAGTGACCACCTCTCAGTCACAGTGTGATCTCAGGGTCCTAGTGTTTCCTTGCTTTAAACACATCCACTAATGTTCCCTACTGGAAACGTGTCAGATAACCCCCTGGACTCAATAAAGCCATTGGCTTACAGATCCCTTCTTTCCTCCCTGCCTGGGCTCACTGACCTCTGTGTCTGTGGTCTCCAGGTGTGCCGAGTGCTCCCCAGTGTCTGTAAGTAGTAAAAACACTTATACTTTCACATTGTGGTTGCATCACCGAGTTGGGATTCAGTCAGGGTGGTGGCAAAAAAATGAAGGGAAACATATTAAAGAAACTCACAGAATAGTCTCAAACCCTTTTGAAAGGCCAAAGGGTTTTTTTCTGTAGTTCTTGACTGAAGGCAGCCTTGTCCCCTTAGTTAAATAAATTAGAGTCGAAACAGAGGAATGTGGGGAGCTTACCTGACTAACTTATTGACTCATGTGGTCCTACAAAATTAACCTTTGATCATTCCAGATGGCTCTCTCAGTGGGGGAGGTTGACCAGGGATATTACCCACTAATGGTGTTTGCTTTGGGCATCGGAACTTATCCTTTAATCTTTAACCTCTAGCGGTGTTGACTCGGTTTTTGTCATTTGATGTGTGCCGAATAAAGACCGGCATGGCCAGTGTGTCAGTGCTGCTATCTCTTTACAGCACTCTCCTCTGTGTGGCCACGGACACTCAGTCAAACTGGCAAAGCATGATATCTGTGTGTCAGTGTCCTTTATTCATCCGTCATTGTGTCAGGGTCTGCAGGACAGACCCCCGCAGGTGGCGACCCCGACAGTGGTGCCCATGTCACCATCGCTGCAAAGAGGGCATGCCGGACCCCATGAAATGAAGATTAAGAGGACTGTAGGTCAAGTTAGTAAATCAGTGAGTTAGTAAGTCATTGTTACCTGCTACAGATTACCAAGATCAGGGTAGGGGGATTGTTGAGGCTGAGGTTTCATCATGGGACAACAGTTACCAGCTCAACAGAAACAGTATATAGAAGTATTAAAACAACAGCTCAAGGCTGGGGAACCTCGGTTTCCCAGGCTCAATTAAGGGGCCTAATGCAAATTGTTGTTTCCCACAGCCCATTGTTCCTGGCAGAAAGCAAGCTAGATGTAAAGCTCTGGGAACAGGTGGGGAGAAATCTTAGCATCATGCACAAGGGGAACGGTCCTAGTAACATCACTAGGCCAAAATAACAAAGAGGAAATGGGGGTTCTGCCTGAGACCCCTCCTCCGATAGATAGGCAAGCTGCATGAGAAAGGGCACAGTGGCTCACGCCGGTAATCCCAGCACTTTGGGAGGCTAAGGTGGGCAGATCACCACAGGTCGGGAGTTTGAGACCAGCCTGA
>NW_022442548.1:0-227 GCF_009761245.1 Sapajus apella
GGAAAAGCTGAAACAAAGGTTCTAATTTGGAATCTAATTTTGGAGAAATTTGAATGCTGCTCTGACAACTTTAGAGTTTATTCTGCAGAAAATGTGAAACCACTGAGGGTTTCCCTAAATCTGCCTTGCAATGGACAGAATGAATCCAAGAGAGGTACTAGTGTTTATATCCATAGGAATATGACTGAATAGATATGGTTAGTAAGGGAAATGAACTGATGATAAAT
>NW_022442548.1:237-4386 GCF_009761245.1 Sapajus apella
CCACTTAGGGAGGTCATGGTGGAAGCAGACTTTTAAGATATAAATATGTTGAGTGTACCCCTGAGAGGATTTCCAACTGTCTGTATCCTTTGGGGGCAGGCGTTCTTTGCTATTGTCATTTTCAGTAACCTACAGGACACTCTACCTACTTCTACTTAAACAATCAGTATCAAGACCTGATTTTATCATCGTAGATAATGTTTTAAACCCTAAGCACTTAAAAAGAACCAATCTTAAAAGTAAAATCAATTGATCAAGTATTTTACATTTTCTGGACCTGAATAAAACTAACGTGATTAAATAAAATATTATATTTTATTCCAGAAGGCTGAAAATTGCTAAGTACCTACTCCAGGTATATTTAAAAAGCACATTTAAATCAGAATTAAAATCTGTTTTGTAGTTGTTTTATATTATTTTTATTTTTACATCATAGTATTTTATGTAATAAATCATGATTTACTTTTAGTAAGTTTTTAACCTAATTCAAACAAAGAGGTTATTTGTATACGGTCAGACAATATTTAATCCATATTAATTGGGACAAATTTTCAGTGCATTCAAAATTTAATTCTACTAATGCTCCTTACAAAAAACATCAAGGAGCCTGGGCACAGTGACTCATGCCCATAATCCCAACACTTTGGAAGGCCAAGGCTGGAGAATCAGTTGAGGCAAGGAGTTCAAAACCAGCCTGGGCAACAGAGTGAGATCCCATCTCAACAACACAAATATATATATCCAGGAGAAATATTTTATTATCTTAATTAATCATGCAATTACACCATAAAGCTTTTGAAAGCAAATAACATTAAAAATATGTGCTTAAAAATAGGATACCAGAATAGAAATATATCTGATAATTCATTTGCAAAGAAATGTTCAATGTCTTTGGGACTCAGAAAACAATACCCCTAATTATGGTGCTCCGACATACTGCATGCTTGAAACTAAAGGAGAATGAAGGTCTCTTACCTCATTTTTTTTCCTCCAAAGTACAGGGAGGGATTTTCTCTGAACTTCCTTTAGCTACCTAAAGAAAGTTTCTCCAAAAACCTCAGTTGTCATGAGTGCCCCCCCATTCCCAGAAATCTCAAACAGAGAAGATTAATTGTATCACAAGAGTAGAGCTTGGAGGTCAACATCACAACACAATCTTTGTCAAAAACTATTACCTATTTATTTTCCCAAAAAAATTGTTAATTTTCTCTCTGTGGCATACATCCCCCCTCCCCTCTTCCCTATGAGGAAGACATATAAGTTTTTAATTTTATTAGGTTATGGGGTATTCACTTTTCTTTCCTTTGATGCCATGAGGCACATAATACATTTGTATGCCTTGTCTTCTGTTAGTCTATCTATCGTCAGTTCATTTCAGAAACTTTATCATCAAATCTTTGGAAGAAAAGTTTCTTCCCTACAATGTCAATGGTTAAGTACCCAAAAACTTAAAATAGATATTTTTAGATTTTTCTTTAGTCAGACATTTTATGGAAGAAGAAAGTATAGTTGACCCCATAAACAACTTGAGGATTGGGGCCAGTGTCCCCCTGCACAGTTGAAAACCTGCATAGAATTTCTGACTCCCCAAAATCTTAACTACTAACAGCCAACATAACAGTCAATTAACACACCTTTTGTATGCTTTATGTATTATATGCTGTGTTCACACAATAAAGTAAGCTAGAGGAAGAAAAACAGTATTTTAAAAATCATAAGAAAGATAACATATATTTACAATTTATTAAGTGGAAGTGGATCATCAGAAAGGTCTTTATACTCATCTTTCCACTGAATAGGCTGAGAAGGAGGAGAAAGAGGAAGCATTGGTCTCACTGCCTCAGATTGCAAAGGCAGAAGATATGAAGGTGGTGGAAAGAAAGGCAGGAGAGGCAGGCACACAGGGTATAATTTTAATTTTAAAAATCTGCATCTAAGTGAGCTCACACAGTTCAAATATGTGTTATTCTAGAATCACACTCCCGGCTTCCTAGAAGAAAATCATTCGGGGGGTGGGGTGGAAAGTGATACAAAATGCAAACCATACCATCTTGGCCTTCCTTCCCCACAACCTTCTATAATCAATCTTTATTCACTCATCTTTATTTAAAAAGCTTTGCTTTGAAGAAGAGAAGGATACTGGCAAAGGGGAGAAATTATAGTATTACATAAATAATGATCTGTAAATTCTCTCACTTCATCTATATTTTCAATTATTTCAGCAAAACTTAGAGAAACACACCAAGCACCAGAGCCCTCTGGGATCTTTTCCACCTGGCTTTGCGTTACCAGTCATGTAAGACTTCCCAGAATTACCAAGCATTAGCATGTATAGATCTTTGTCATGAGATCTTTCAGATAACGGAGTCGTTCCTAAGCCCTGAGCTGGTATTTAAAATCTCTGGGGTGTTCTGCTATGAGTACACTGAAACAATTATCACAAATACCCTGAAACCTTCAGAAATGATTTTTTTCTGAATCTATTCTGAATTAGGAAATATTCCTTGGAGCTGGGAGATGACAATACATCATCTTCCTGTTAGCAACTTTGATGGACCACTTTTTAAAATGTATTCTGTACTTTTTTACTTCCTAAATTATTAAACTATGCTATATATGGTGAGGGACATAGAGGCACTGTGCATGGCAGAGGAGTTTTATACTAGCTGAGTGATTGTGGGAATATTACCCAATATCTTAATGTTTCTGGTTTCTACTTCTTTAAATATCTGCTTACTAATGCTATTGAGAGGCAAAAGTGTAGTAATACATCAGAAATGGAAACAGTGCCAAGAACCTAAATTTTCAATAAAAGTTATCTGCATGTCTTCTCTACCCCCTAACCCAAACATTACGAATGCTTTACTTTTTCCCCAGCCACTGCAACTGTGAAACTGTACTGGTCAACGGTTGCTAAAGTTCTTGAGATGCAAGGTGCCTTTCTCACCTACCTCCCCTTTACTCCCTTCTCCATGAAATCCTCCCATACCCCCAGCTTTCTAATTTATTGTTTCAGTATTTCTGATAGCAATGTCAGTTACAATTGCTAAACTCCCCAACCCATTTCTACCAGATAAAGAATTCGGGCTGAAAAAAGCCAAACAAATATACAGAAATTTTCCCTCAAATTGTCTCAGGCAATTGGGAAAAGTATCTTCTCACATTTTGATAGGTACAGATGCAAAGGAGACTTCAGAAGTATTTGATGTATCCTGGTGTATTCTCTCTCCCATTTATGCCACGTACAGAGCTTTATCCCAAGTCTGTCTTACCTTAGTTTCAGGTAGGCCTTCAGAAGCAACTGGGATGGCACTCTTCTTTGTCACATCTGAAAGGAGAGAGAGAGAAAATCTTACCAGTTGTATTAGTCTGTTCTCACAGTGGAATAAAGAACTGCCTGAGATTTCATAATTTATAAAGGAAAAAAGTTTAATTTACTCACAGTTCTGCATGACTGGGGAAGCATCAGGAGGCTTACATTCACAGCAACTGATAACGGGGAAGCAAGACACCCTCCTTCCGAGGTGGTAGGAGGAAGAATGAATGCAGGCGGAACTACCAAACACTTATATAGCCATCAGATCTCATGCGAACTCCCTCGCATAGGGAAACTGCCCCAATGATTCAATTATTACCTCCACCTGGTCTATCCCTTCACAGGTGAAGATTATGGAGAGTACAATTCAAGATGAGAGTTTGGGTCGGAGCACAGCCAGGCCTTATTACCAGTTTTGAAATAAAAGAACCTCAGTTAAGTATGATTGGGTTGTTAGGCCATGTGGAAACGCTTATGCTAATGTAGGTCACCCAGAGAAATGCACTGATTTGCTTAAGCTTAGATTATTGAAAACATACAGCGACTGGAATAAGAACGAGTTGATGAAACTAATATCTATTCCCTGAGTAATGAGATCTCAGTTTCCTCCCTCCTAAACTCTGCCAATATTTAGCACGGGGAATTTTTTTAAGGTTTAAACACACAGACTACTGTAAGTGTAAAAACTGTAATACAGATGAACAAGTCATAATCCACTCAAAAGAGCCAAATCTCAGATCAAAACTGAGAATTCACCCAAATTATATAACAGAATTTTCAATAGACACAACAGCAGAAAATACAAAGCAGTCTACTTCTGGTCATACCTCTGC
>NW_022442549.1:0-4386 GCF_009761245.1 Sapajus apella
CTGGCTCTAAAACAAAAACGGAGCTATGTAGCAGAATGATTGTCAAGGTATATATTTAACTTACAGAGTTAAACAGATGTGTGAATGTAGCAGTTCAGAAACACTTTCTTTCGAGAATCTGGAAAGACATATTTCCAGCCATATACAGGCTCATAGGAATTAGCGGTAAGATTGCGCCGAAACAATGGGAGAAACGCCTCTTTCAGCCTGCTCTGCTATGTGTTCATTCACCTTAGGAAGTTGCATCTATGTTTAGATTCAGCGATTTGGAAACACGTTTCTTCTAAAAGCTGCGATTGGATGTTCCTGAGTGAATGGGAGTATGGGGTGTAATGAGAAATATGTGGCTGTAAAACAAAAACGGAGCTATGTAATAGAATGATTGTCAAGGGGTATATTCGACTTAGAGAGTTAAACAGATGTGTGAATGTAGCAGTTCAGAAAACCTTTCTTTGGAGAATTTGTAAAGACATATTTCCAGCCATATTCAGCCTCTTAAGAATTAGCGGTAAGATCGCGTCTAAACCACCGGAGAAACGTCTCTTTCAAACTGATCTGCTATTTGTTCATTCACCTTAGGAAGTTGCATCTATGTTTAGATACAGCGATTTGGAAACACGTTTCTTCTAAAAGTTGCGATTGGATATTCCTGAGTGAATGGGAGTATAGAGTGTAATGAGAAATATGTGGCTCTAAAACAAAAACGGAGGTTTGTAGTAGAATGATTGTCAAGGTGTATATTCAACTTACAGAGTTAAACATTGTGTGAATGTAGCAGTTCAGAAACCGTTTCTTTGGAGAATCTGGAAGGAGTTATTTCCAGCCATATACATTTTCATAAGAATTAGCGGTAAGACCGCATCTAAACCACAGGAGAAACGTCTCTTTCAAAGTGTTCTGCTATGTGTTCATTCACCTTAGGAAATTGCATCTATGTTTAGATTCAGCGAGTTAGAAACACGTTTCTTCTGAAAGCTGCGTTTGGATATTCCTGAGTGAATGGGAGTATAGGGTGTAATGAGAAATATCTGGCTCTGAAACAAAAACGGAGCTGCCTAGCAGAATGATTGTCAAGCTGTATATTCAACTTATAGGGTTAAACAGATGTGTGAATGTAGTAGTTTTGAAACACTTTCTTTGGAGAATATGGAAAGAGATATTTCCAGACATATACAGGCTCTTAAGAATTAGCTTTAAGATCGCCTCTAAATCACAGGAGAAAAGTCTGTTTCAATCTGCTCTACTGTGTGTTCGTCCACATTAGGTAGTTGCATCTATGTTTAGATTCAGCCAGTTAGAAACACGTTTCTTGTAGAAGCTGCGTTTGGATATTCGTAAGTGAATGGGAGAATAGGGTGTAATGAGATATATCTGGCTGTAAAACAAAAACGGAGCTATGTAGCTGATTGATTTTCAAGGTGTATATTCAACTTACAGAGTTAAACAGAAGTGTGAATGTAGCAGTTTTGAAACACTTTCTTTCGAGTATCTGGAAGGAGATATTTCCAGCCACATAAATGATCATAAGAATTATCCTTAAGATCGCGTCTAAAGCACAGGGGAAACGTCTCTTTCAAACTGCTCTGCTGTGTGTTCATTGGCCTTAGGAAGTCGCATCTATGTTTCCTTTCAGTGAGTTAGAAACACGTTTCTTCTAAAAGCTGCGTTTGGATATTCCTGAGTGAATGGAAGTATAGGGCGTAATGAGAAATATGTAGCTCGAAAACAAAAACGGAGCTATGAAGCAGAATGAATCTCAAGTTGTATATTAAACATAGAGAGTTAAACAATTCTGTGAATGTTGCAGTTGACTAACCGTTTCTTTGGAGAATCTGGAAAGAGATATTTCCAGCCATAAACAGGCTCTTAAGAATTAGCTTTAAGATCGCATCTAACTCACAGGAGAAACGTCTCTTTCAAACTGCTCTACTGTGTGTTCGTTCATCTTAGTAAGTTTCATCTATATTTAGATTCATCGAGTTAGAAACACGTTTCTCCAAAAAGTTGCGTTTGGATATTCCTGAGTGAATGGGAGTATAGGGTGTAATGAGAAATATCTGTCTCTAAAACAAAAACGGAGCTATGTAGCAGAATGATTGTCAAGGTGTATATTCAACTTAGAGAGTTAAACAGATGTGTGAATGTAGCTGTTCAGAAATCCTTTCTTTGGATAACCTGGAAAGAGATATTTCCAGCCATATACAGGCTCATAAGAATAAGCGGTAAGATCGCGTCTAAACCACGGGAGAAACGTCTCTTTCAAACTGCTCTATTATGTGTTCGTTGACCTTAGGAAGTTGCATCTATGTTTCGATTCAGCGAGTAAGAAACACGTTTGTTCTAAAAGCTGCGTTTGGATACTCCTGAGTGAATGGGAGTATAGGGTGTAATAACAAACATCTGGCTGTAAAATAAAAACGGACCTATGTAGCAGAATGATTGTGAAGCTGTATATTCAACTTACAGAGTTAAACAGATGTGTGAATGTAGCAGCCTTGAAACACTTTCTTTGAAGAATCTGGAAAGAGATATTTACAGCCATTAACAGGCTCATAAAAATTAGCGGTAAGATCGCGTCTAAACCACAGGAGAAACGTCTCTTTCAAACTGCTCTGCTGTGTGTTCGTTGACCTTAGGAAGTTGCATCTATGTTTCGATTCAGCGAGTTAGAAACACGTTTCTTCTATACACTGCGTGTCGATATTCTTGAGTGAACGGGAATATACAGTGAAATGAGAAACATCCGGCTCTAAAACAAAAACGGAGCTATGTAAGAGAATGATTGTCAAGGTGTATATCAAACCTACAGAGTTAAACAATTGTGTGAATGTAGCAGTTGAATAACCCTTTCTTTGGAGAATCTGGAAAGAGATATTTCCAGCAATATACAGACTGTTAAGAATTAGCTATAAGATCGCGTCTAAATCACATTAGAAACGTCTCTTTCAAACTGCTCTGCTGTGTGTTCTTTCACCTTAGGAAGTTGCATCTATGTTTAGATTCAGCGAGTTAGAAAAACGTTTCTCCAAAAAGCGACGTTTGGATATTCCTGAGTGAATGGGAGTATTGGGTGTAATGTGAAATATCGGGCTCTAAAACAACAACGGAGCTATGTAGCAGAATGATTGTCAAGGTGTATATTAAACTTACAGAGTTAAACAGATGCGTGAATGTAGCAGTTCACTAACCCTTTCTTTGGAGAATCTGGAAAGACATATTTCCAGCCATAAACTGGCTCCTAAGAATTAGCTTTAAGATCGCATCCAAATCACAGGAGAAACGTCTCTTTCAAACTGCTCCGCTGTGTTTGGTTCACATTAGGAAGTTGCATCTATGTTTAGATTCAGCGAGTTAGAAACACGTTTCTTCTAAAAGCTGCATTTGGATATTCCTGGTTTATTGGGAGTGTAGGGTGTAATGAGAAATATCTTGCTCTAGAACAAAAACGGAACTATGTAGAAGAATGATTGTCAAGTTGTATATTAAACTTACAGAGTTAAAGAGATGCGTGAATGTAGCAGTTCACTAACCCTTTCTTTGGAGAATCTGGAAAGAGATATTTCCAGCCATATACAGGATCCTAAGAATTAGGGGTAAGATCGCGTCTAAACCACAGCAGAAACGTCTCTATCAAACTGATCTGCTTTGTGTTCGTTCACCTTAGGAAGTTGCATCTATGTTTAGATTCAGCGAGTTAGAAACAGGTTTGTTCTAAAAGCTGCGTTTGGATATTCCTGAGAGAATAGTAGTATAGTGTGTAATGAGAAATATCTGTCTCTAAAACAAAAACGGATCTATGTAGCAGAATGATTGTCTAGGTGTATATTCAACTTACAGAGTTAAACAGACATGTGAATGTAGCAGTTCAGAAACCCTTTCTTTGGAGAATCTTTAAAGAGATATTGCCAGTCATATACAGGCTCAAAAGAATTAGCGGTAAGATCGCGTCTAAACCAAAGGACAAACGTCTTTTTCAAACTGCTCTGCTTTGTGTTCGTTCACCTTAAGAAGTTGCATCTATGTTTAGATTCAGCGAGTTAGAAACAGGTTTCTTCTAAAAGCTGCGTGTGGATATTCCTGAGTGAATGAGAGTATATTGGGTAATGAGAAATATCTGGCTCTAAAACAAAAACTGAGCTATGTTGCAGAATGATTGTCAAGGTGTATATTCAACTTACAGAGTTAAACAGACAAGTGAATGTAGCAGTTCAGAAACCCTTTCTTTGGAGAATCTGGAAAGAGATATTCCCAGCCATATACAGACTCATAAGAATTAGCTTTATGATCGCGTCTAAATCACAGGAGAAAGATCTCTTTCAAACTGCTCTACTGTGTGTTCGTTCATCTTAGTAAGTTGCATCTATGTTTAGATTCAGCGAGTTAGAA
>NW_022442550.1:0-4385 GCF_009761245.1 Sapajus apella
CCTTATACATGCTCATAGGAATTAGCGGTAAGATCGCATCTAAACCACAGGAGAAACGTCTGTCTTAAACTTCTCTGCCGTGTGTTCGTTCACCTTAGGAAGTTGCATCTATGTTTAGAATCAGCGAGACAGTAACATGTTTCTTCTAAGAGCTGCGTTTGGATATTCCTGTGTCCATGGGAGTATAGGAAGTAATGAAAAATATCTGGCTCTAAAACAAAAACGGGGCTATGTAGCAAAACAATTGTAAAGGTGTATATTCAACTTACAGAGTTAAACAGATTTGTGAATATAGCAGTTCAGAAACCTTTTCTTTGGAGAGTTTGGAAAGAGATATTTACAGCCATATACAGGCTCATAAGAAATAGCGGTAAGATAGCGTCTAAACCACAGGAGAAACATCTGTTTAAACTTCTCTGCTGTGTTCGTTCACCTTAGGAATTTGCATCTATGTTTAGATTCAGCGAGGTAGAAACACGCTTCTTCTAAAAGCTGCGTTTGCATATTCCTGAGTGAATTAGTGTATGGGGTGTAATGTGAAATATCTGCATCTAAAACAAAAAGGAAGCTACGTAGCAGAATGATTGTCAAGCTGCATATTCGACTTACAGAGTTAAACAGACGTGTAAATGTAGCAGTTGTGAAACCCTTTCTCTGGAGAGTTTGGAAGGAGATATTTCCAGCCCTTTACAGGCTCAAAATAATTAGCGGTAAATCGCATCTAAACCGCACGAGAAACGTCTATTTCAAACTTCTCTGGTGTGTGTTCGTTCACCTTAGGAAGTTGCAACTATGTTTAGATTCTGCGAGTTAGAAACAGGTTTCTTCTAAATGCTGCGTTTGGATATTCCTGAATGAATGGGTGAAGAGGGTGTAATTGGCAACATCTGGCTCTGAAACAAAAAAGGAGCTATGTAGAAGAATGATTGTCCAGGTATATACTCAACATACAGAAAAAAAAAGATGAGTGAATGTAGCAGTTCAGAAACCCTTTCTTTAGATAATATGAAAAGAGATATTTCCAGCCATATACAGGCTCATAAAAATTAGCGGTAAGATCGCCTCTAATGAACAGGAGAAACGTCTGTTTCAAAGTTCTCTGCAGTGTGTTCGTTCACCTTAGGAAGTTGCATCTATGTTTAGATTCACCGAGTTAGAAACACGTTTCTTCTAAAAGCTGCGTTAGGATATTCCTGAGTGAATAGGAGTGTAGGATGTAATGAGAAACATCTGGCTCTAAAACAAAAACGGAGCTATGTAGCAGAATGATTGTCAAGGCGTATATTGTACTTAGAGAGTTAAACAGATGTGTGAATGTAGCAGTTCAGAAACCCGTTCTTTGGAGAATCTGGAAAGAGATATTACCAGCCATATAGAGGCACATAAGAATTAGAGCAATGATCGTGTCCAAACTACAGGAGAAACGTCTGTTTTAAACTCCTCTGTTGTGTGTTCATTCAACTTAGGAAGTTGCATCTATGTTTAGATTCAGCGAGTTAGAAACACTTTTCTTCGAAAAGCTACCTTTGTATATACTTGAGTCCATGGGAGTGTAGGAAGTATTGAGAAATATCTGGCTTTAAAACAAAAACAGGGCTGTGTAGCAGAATGATTGTCAAAGTGTATATTCAACTTACAGAGTTAAACAGATGTGTGAATGGAGCAGTTGAGAAATCCTTTCTTTGGAGAGTTTGGAAAGAATGATTTAAAGCCATATACAGGCTCTTAAGCATTAGCGGTAAGATCGAACCTAAACCACAGTAGAAACGTCTGTTTCAAACTTCTCGGCTGTGGGTTCGTTCACCTTAGGAAGTTGCATATATGATTTGGCTCAGCGAGGTAGAAACACGTTTCTTCTAAAAGCTGCGTTTGGATATTCCTGAGTGAATGGGAGTATAGGATGTAATGAGAAATATCTGGGTCTAAAACAAAAAAGGAGCTATATAGCAGAATGATTGTCAAGGTGTATGTTCAACTTACAGAGGTAAACAGATGTGTGATTGTGGCAGTTGAGAAAACATTTCCTTGGTGAATCTGGAAAGAGATATTTCCAGCTATAAACAGCATCATCATAATTAGCGGTAAGATCGAATCTAAACCACATAGACAGGTTTATTTTACGCTTCTCTGCTGTGTGTTTTTTCACCTTAGGAAGTTGCATCTATGTTTAGATTCAGCAGGTTAGAAACACTTTTCTTCTAAAACTGTGTTTGGATATTAATGAGTGAATTGGTGTATAGGATGTAATGAGAAATATCTGGCTCTAAAACAAAAATGGAGCTCTGTAGCAGAATGATTGTCAAGGAGTCTATTCAACTTACAGAGTTAAACAGATGTTTGAATGTAGCAGTTGACAAACCCTTTCTTTGGAGAAACTGGAAACATATATTTCCAGCCATAAACAGCCTCTTAAGAATTAGCGGTAAGATCGAATCTAATCCAAAGGAGAAACGTTTGTTTCAAACTTCTCTGCTGTGTGTTCGTTCAACTTAGGGAGTTGCATCTATGATTAGATTCAGCGAGTTAGAAACACGTTTCCTCTAAAAGCTGTGTTTGGATATTCCTGAGTCAATAGGAGTATAGGATGTAATGAGAAATATCTGGCTCTAAAACATAAACGGAGCTATATAGCAGAATGATTGTCAAGGAGTATATTCAACTTAGAGTGTTAAGATATGTGTGAATGTAGCAGTTCAGAAACCCTTTCTTTGGAGAATCTGGAAAGAGATATTTCCAGCCTTATACATGCTCATAAGAATTAGCGGTAAGATCGCATCTAAACCACAGGAGAAACGTCTGTCTTAAACTTCTCTGCTGTGTGTTCGTTCACCTTAGGAAGTTGCATCTATGTTTAGATTCAGCGAGACAGAAACACGTTTCTTCTAAGAGCTGCGTTTGGGTATTCCTGTGTCCATGGGAGTATAGGAAGTAATGAAAAATATCTGGATCTAAAACAAAAACGGGGCTATGTAGCAAAAGAATTGTGAAGGTGTATATTCAACTTACAGACTTAAACAGATTTGTGAATATAGCAGTTCAGAAAACTTTTCTTTGGAGAGTTTGGAAAGAGATATTTCCAGCCATATACAGGCTCATAAGAATTAGCAGTAAGATAGCGTCTAAATCACAGGAGAAACATCTGTTTTAAACTTCTCTGCTGTGTTCGTTCACCTTAGGAATTTGTATCTATGTTTAGATTCAGCGAGGTAGAAACACGCTTCTTCTAATAGCTGCGTTTGCATATTCCTGAGTGAATGAGTGTATGGGGTGTAATGTGAAATATCTGCATCTAAAACAAAAAGGAAGCTAGGTAGCAGAATGATTGTCAAGCTGTATATTCGACTTACAGAGTTAAACAGACCTGTGAATGTAGCAGTTGAGAAACCCTTTCTTTGGAGAGTATGGAAGGAGATATTTCCAGCCCTTTACAGGCTCAAAATAATTAGCGGTAAATCGCGTCTAAACAGCACGAGAAACGTCTATTTCAAACTTCTCTGGTGTGTGTTCGTTCACCTTAGGAAGTTGCAACTATGTTTAGATTCAGCGAGTTAGAAACACGTTTCTTCTAAATGCTGCGTTTGGATATTCCTTAATGAATGGGAGAAGAGGGTGTAATTGGCAACATCTGGCTCTGAAACAAAAACGGAGCTATGTAGCAGAATGATTGTCCAGGTATATATTCATCATACAGAGTAAAAATGCTGAGTGAATGTAGCAGTTCAGAAACCCTTTCTTTAGATAATATGGAAATAGATATTTCCAGCCATATACAGGCTCATAAAAATTAGCGGTATGATCGCCTCTAATGAACAGGAGAAACGTCTGTTTCAAAGTTCTCTGCAGTGTGTTCGTTCACCTTAGGAAGTTGCATCTATGTTTAGATTCACCGAGTTAGAAACACGTTTCTTCTAAAAGCTGCGTTGGATATTCCTGAGTGAATAGGAGTATAGGATGTAATGAGAAACATCTGGCTCTAAAACAAAAACGGAGGTATGTAGCAGAATGATTGTCAAGGCGTATATTCAACTTACAGAGTTAAACAGATGTGTGAATATAGCAGTTCAAAAACCCTTTCCTTGGAGCATCTGGAAAGAGATATTTCCAGCCTTATACATGCTCATAGGAATTAGCGGTAAGATCGCATCTAAACCACAGGAGAAACGTCTGTCTTAAACTTCTCTGCTGTGTGTTCGTTCACCTTAGGAAGTTGCATCTATGTTTAGATTCACCGAGTTAGAAACACGTTTCTTCTAAAAGCTGCGTTTGGATATTCCTGAGTGAATAGGAGTATAGGATGTAATGAGAAACATCTGGCTCTAAAACAAAAACGGAGCTATGTAGCAGAATGATTGTCAAGGCGTATATTCAACTTAGAGAGTTAAACA
>NW_022442551.1:0-4384 GCF_009761245.1 Sapajus apella
CAGTTTGAAAGAGACGTTTCTCCTGTGGTTTAGACGCGATCTTACCGCTAATTCTTATTTTTCTGTATATGTCTGTAAATATCTCTTTCTGGATTCTGCAAAGAAAGGGCTTCTGAACTGCTACATTCACACATCTGTTTTCCGCTGTAAGTTGAATATACACCTTGAAAATCATTCTGCTAGACTGCTTCGTTTTTGTTATAGAGCCAGATATTTGTCATTACACTCTATGCTCCAGCTCACTCAGGAATATCCAAGCGCACCTTTTAAAAGAAACGTGTTTGTAAGTCGCTGAATCACAACATAGATGCAACTTCCTCAGATTAACGAACACACAGCAGAGCAGTTTGAAGGAGTCGTTCCTCCTGTGGTTTAGAAGCGATCTTACCGCTAATTCTTATGTGTCTGTATATGACTGGAAATATCTGTTTCTAGATTCTACAAAGAAAGTCTTTCTGAACTGCTATATTCACAAATCTGTTTAACTCTGGAAGTTGAATATACACCTTGACAATCATTCTGCAAGATAGCTCCATTTTTGTTTTCGAGCCAGATATTTCTCATTGCACCCTATACTCCCATTCACTCAGGAATATCAAAACGCAGCTTTTAGAAGAAATGTGTTTCTAATTTGCTGAATCTAAACATAGATGCAACTTCCTAAGTGGAACGAACACACAGCAGAGAAATTTGAGACGTTCCTCCTGTGATTTAGACGTGATGTTACCGCTAATTCTTAAGTGTCTGTATATGGCTGGAAATATCTCTTTCTAGATTCTCCAAAGAAAGGGTTTCTGACCTGCTACATTCACACATCTGTTGAACTCTGTAAGTTGAATATGCACCTTGAAAATCATTCTGCTAAATAGCAGCTTTTTTGTTTTAGAGCCAGATATTTCTCATTACACCCAGTACTCCCATTCACTGAGGAATCTTCAAACGCAGCTATTAGAAGAAACGTGTTTCTAACTCGCTGAATCTAAACAAAGATGCAACTTCCTTAGGTGAACGCAAACAAAGTAGAGCAGTTTGAAAGAGATCGTTCCCCTGTGGTTTAGACGCCATTTTACCGCTAATTCTTATGTGTCTGTATATGGCTGGAAACATCTCTTTCTAGATACTCCAAAGAAAGTGTTTCTGAACTGCTACATTCACACATCTGTTTAAACCTGTAAGTTGAATATACAGCTTGACAATCATTCTGCTAGATAGCTCTGTTTTTGATTTAGAGTCAGATATTTCTCATTACACCCTATACTAACATTCACTCAGGAACATCCAAACGCAGCTTTTAGAAGAAAAGTGTTTTAACTCGCTCAATCTAAACATAGATGCAACTTCCTAAGGTGAATGAACGCACAGTAGAGCAGTTTGAAAGAGACATTTCTCCTGTGGTTTAAACACGATCTTACCGCTAATTCTTATGTCCTTGTATATGGCTGCAAATATCTCTTTCTGGACTCTCCAAAGAAAGTGTTTCTAAATTGCTACATTCACACATTTGTTTAACTCTTTAAGTTGAATATACATTTTGACAATTGTTCTGCTAGAGAGCTCAGTTTTTTTTTAGAGCCAGATATTTCTCATTACACCCTATACTACCATTGACTCAGGAATATCCAAACGCAGCTTTTAGAAGAAACGTGTTTCTAACTCCCTGAATCAAAACATAGATGCAACTTCCTAAGGTGAACGAACACACAGCTGAGCAGTTTGAAAGTGACGTTTCTCCTGTGGGTTAGAGCAATACGACTGCTAATTCTTATGTGCTTGTATATGCCTGGAAATATCTCTTTCTAGACTCTCCAAGGAAAGGGATTCTGAACTGCTACATTCACTCTTCTGTTTACCTCTGTAAATTGAACATAAACCTTGAAAATCATTCTGCTAGGTAGTTCCGTTTTAGTTTTAGAGTCAGATGTTTCTCATTACACTTTATACACCCATTCACTCAGGAACATACAAAAGCAGCTTTTAGAAGAAACGTGTTTCTAACTCGCTGAATCTAAATCATGATGCAGTTTCCTAAGGTGAACGAACACAAAGGAGAGCAGTTTCAAAGAGACGTCTCTTCTGTGGTTTAGACGCGATCTTATCGCAAATTCATATATGCCTGTATATGGCTGGAAATATCTCTTTCTAGATTCGCCAAAGAAAGAGCTTCTGAACTGCTACTTTCACACATCTGTTTAACTCAGTTAGCTGAATATACACTTTGAAAATCATTGTGCTAGATAGCTCCATTTTAGTTTTAGAGCCAGATATTTCTCATTACATTGTACACTCCCATTCACTCTGGAGTATCCAAACGCAGCGTTTAGAAGAAACGTGCTTCTAACTCGATGAATCTAAACATAGATGCAGCTTTCTAAGGTGAACGAACAGACAGCAGAGCACTTTGAAAGAGACGTTTCTCCTGTGGTTTACACGCGATCTTACTGCTAATTCTTATGTGTTTGTATATGGCTGGAAATATCTCTTTGTAGATTCTCCAAAGAAAGGGTTTCTGAACTGCTACGTTCACAAGTCTGTTTAACTCTGTAAGTTGAATATACTCCTTGAAAATCATTCTGCTGGATAGCTCCGTTTTCTTTTTGAATCAGAGATTTCTCATTTCACGCTATGCTTCCATTCACTCAGGATTATACAAAAGCAGCTTTTAGAAGACACGTGTTTATACCTTGCTGAATCTAAACATAGACGCAACTTCCCAAGGTGAAAGAACACACAGCAGAGCAGTTTTAAAGAGACGTTTCTCCTGTGGTTAAGACACTTTATTAAAACTAATTCTTATGTGCCTTTATATTCCTGGAAATATCTCTGTCTATATTTTCTAAAGAAAGGGATTCTGAACTGCTACATTCACACATCAGTTTAACTCTGTAAGTTGAATATACATCTTGAATATCACTCTACAAGATAGTTCCGTTTTTGTTTTAGGGCCAGATATTTCTTGTTACACATTATACTCCCATTCACTCAGGAATATACAAACACAGCTTTTAGAAGAAAAGTGTTTCTAACTCGCTGAATCTAAACGTAGATGCAACTTCCTAAGGTGAACGAAACACAGAAGAGCACTTAGACAGAGACGTTTCTCTTGTGGTTTACACGTGATCTTACCGCTAAATCTTATGTGTGTGTAAATTGCTGGAATTATCTCTTTCTAGATTCTCCAAAGAAAGGGTTTCTGGACTGCTACATTCACACATCTGTTTAACTCTGTAAGTTGAATATACACCTTGACAATCATTCTGCTACATAGCTCCCTTTTTGTTTTAGAGCCAGATATTTCTCATTACACCCTATACACCCAGTCACTGAGGGATATCCAAATGCAACTTTTAGAAGAAACGTGCTTCTAACTCGCTGAATGTAAATGTAGATGCAACTTCCTAAGGTGAACGAACACAAAGAAGAGCACTTTGAAAGAGACGTTTCTCCTCTGGTTTACACATGATCTTACCGCTAATTCTTATGTGTCTGTATATGGCTGGAATTATCTCTTTCTAGACTCTCCAAAGAAAGGGTTTCTGAACTGCTACATTCACACATCTGTTTACGTCTGTAAGTTGAATATACACCTTGCCAGTCATTATGCTAGATACGTCCGTTTTTGTTTTAGAGCCAGATATCTCTCATTATACCCTATGCTCCCTTTCACTCAGGAATATCCAAACGCAGCTTTTAGAAGAAACGTGTTTACAACTCGCTGAATCTATACCTAGATGAATCTTCCTAAGGTGAACGAACACACAGCAGAGCAGTTAGAAAGAGACGTTTCTCTTGTCGTTTATACGTGATTGTACCGCTGATTCTTATGTGTCTGTATATGGCTGGAAATATCTCTTTCTAGATTCTCCAAAGAAAGGTTTCTGAACTGCTGCATTCACACATCTGTTTACTTCCGTAAGTTGAATATACACCTTGACAATCATTCTGCTAGATACCTCCGTTTTTGTTTTAGAGCCAGATATTTCTTATTAACCCTATACTCCCATTCCCGGAGGAATATCCAAACGTAGCTTTTAGAAGAAACGTGTTTCTAACTCGCTGAATCTAATCATAGATGCAACTTCCTAAGGTGAACGAACACACAGCAGAGCAGTTTGAAAGAGACAGTTCTCCTTTGGTTTAGACGCGATCTTAATGCTAAATCATATGTGTCTGTATTTGGCTGCAAATATCTCTTTCTAGATATTCCAAAGAAAGGGTTTCTGAACTGCTACATTCAAACATCTGTTAAACTCTGTATGTTTAGTATACAGTTTGACAATCATTCTGCTAGATAGCTCCGTTTTCGTTTTAGAGCCATCTCTCATTACACCCTATACTCCCATTAACTCAGGAATATACAAACGCATCTTTTAGAGGAAACATGTTT
>NW_022442552.1:0-4383 GCF_009761245.1 Sapajus apella
AAAAAAAAAAAAAAGAAAAGTGCATGGGCTCTGGAGGCAGAGAGACGGAATTGAATCCCAGCTTTTACTTCTCAGCTGTGTGCCCTTGGAAAAGTGCACTTCTCTGAGCTTCAGTTTTCTCATCTGTGAAATGGGAACAACATTTGGCTTGCCAGCGGTCTTAGGATGACTGGGAAGTGTCTGGCACGTAATAGGTGCTCAACGTGTGTGCTTTCCCATGGCCATCTAAGAGTCCTCAGGGCTGCCCTCCTGCCCTTCCCCCACAACTCCTGTGCCTGCCTCTTAAATGGGTACTCAGTGTGATAAGAAGGCACAGGTGAGGGAGCCAGGCTGGATCCACACCCACCCACGCCCATTGTTAGGAAAACAAGCTTTTAATGCCTGGCGCTGCTGCTGGTGGCTGAGAGTATAAAATGGGACCCAGAGCCAGCCTCCCCCTTCCTCTAAGGCACACCGAGGCAATAGTGTTTAAAAGGAAAGGAGGCAGTGGCTTGGAGGCTCCAGAGACTGAGCCGTTCCTATGGCAAGAGGGGACCATCTGGCAGCTGTTGCATGCTACCTTCCTCCTGGGACCCACAGCCTCTTCATCAGTGATGTCTTCAGGTTCACTGTCCCCAAGCTGCTTAGGTGAGTCCAGACTTCGGGAGCTCTGCTAAGGCTGGTGGTCTCTTAATGGCATCCCTCCAGAGTCGGAGGGCTTCAGCTTTTATGCCTCTGCCTATAGATCTCGTGCTCGGGACGCTGGAGGGTGGGTGAGAAGGATACTGAAAAAGGAAAATGATTAATGAGAAAGTGACTGTGCCCCAGAAGGGCAAATAAGCAAGCTCTCACATGACTGCAGCAATTAGCTTTTGTTGTAAAATGCCCCAAAAGTGAGTGGCTTAAAATTATAAGCATTCATTTATTTAGTTCATGGTAATGTGGGTCAGTAACGTGGACTGGGCTCAGATGGGTGGTTCTTCTTTTCTTGGCTGGGTTTTCTCATGTGCCTGCAGTTGTGTGTCTGAAGCTGGGATGGCTTTCTGTTCCATGTGGGTTCCTATCCTCCAAAAAGCTAGCTCAGACTTGCTCATGTGGCTGCTCGGGAGGCTTCTAAGCAATAGGCCGAAAGCCACATTTTTCTCTTGAGGCTCACAGCTGGCACAGCTTTACCTCCATTCTACTCTGTTGGTCAAAGGTGGTTTTGTGGCCAGCCCGGATTCAAGCGGTGTCTGCTCAGCGGCCGTAACAGAGCATCACCGATGACTGAGTAGCTTCAACAACAGAAATGTATTTTTCTCATGATTCTGGGGGCTGGAAGTTCCAGGTCATGTATCCGCAAGTTGACTCCATCTGAGGCCTCTGCCTTTGGCGTTCAGTTGGCCGTCACCTCCCTGGGTCCTCATATGGTCTTTCCTCTGTGTGTGCCCTGGTGTCTCCCTGTGTGTCTACATTTTCTCCTCTTACAAGGACCCCAGTCAGACTGGATGAGGACCCAGCCTAAGGACCTCATTTTAACTTTATTGCCTCTTTAAGGGCCCTATTTCCAAATACAGTCACATTCAGAGATACCGGGGGTTGGGGCTTCGACATACGAATTTTGTGAGGACACAATTTAGCCCATAACAAAGCGGGAGAATGGGGGAAATAACCGAGATCATGATTGTGAAAAAGTCAACCACGCCGACCGATCCTCCACACCTGGCCTGGTTTGGGCAAAGGCAACACACATGGGCACCTCCTCTCACCAGCTGTACCTTCTCCCTCCTTCCCCTGCAAGCCTTTTCCTGGAGTTTATTGGTGATCTCAAGCCTCCGGCCTGGAAGGACTGCCTCCTCGCGGTGCTGATGTTTCTCTCGGCCTGCCTGCAAACGCTGTTGAAGCAGCAGAACACGTACCGGCTCAAGGTGCTGCAGATGAGGCTGCAGTCGGTCATCACTGGCCTGGTGTACAGAAAGGTGAGCCCCGGGGGACAAGTGCAGGTCTTCCCAGCAGGGAAAAGGAACATAACTGAACCGGTTGGTAGTAATGCTATCAGCAGCTGAGAACGCTTTCAGTCCTTACTTATTAGAGTCACTCACGATATATTCTCACTTCCTTTGTTATTTCTCTTTATTTGTATGTATTTATTTTTTTGAGACAGAGTCTCTATCCACCGTGACCTCCCATAGTGCTGGGATTACAGGCATGAGCCACCTCGCCCGGCCTCCCTTCCTTCTTAAGTCTGAGTCATATTCTGCTGTGCAGATGGATCACACTGTGTTTATCTTTTCATCTGACGGTGGACCCGTCAGTTGATTTTGCCTTTTGGCTGTTGTGAGTCACGCCGCTGTGAGCACACGTGTGTTAATAGCTCCCAGAGTTCCTGCTTTCTATTCTTTTGGGATGGATGGCAGTGGCTTTGGTAGAGCAAATGGCAATGCTGTGTGTAAGTGTTTTGAGGGACCACCATTTGTAAAGCGTTTTGTCGTCGTCGTCGTCGTCGTCGTCGTCGTCGTCGTTGTAGTTGTTGTTGTTGAGATGGAGTCTCACTGTGTCACCCAGGCTGGAGTGCAGTGGCATGATCTCACCTCACTGCAACCTCCTCCTCCCACGTTCAAGCCATTCTCATGTCTCGGCCTCCTGAGTAGCTGAGATTATAGGCACTGGACACCACACCTGGCTCATTTTTGTATTTTTAGTAGAGACAGGGTTTCACCATGTTGGACAAGCTGGTCTCGAACTCCCGGCCTCAGGTGATCCACCCACTTCGGCCTCCCAGAGTGCTGGGATTACAGGTGTGAGCCACGTCACCTGGCTCTTGTAAAGTGTTTTAATGATCCTGTTTTACTGTTCTTCAGCTGGGGTTGTGATCTCAGCCCTGCTTCTCTCTGCTCCTGTTAAGGGACTTCCCGTAGGCAGCCAAGTCCCCGCCTCTGGCCAGGAGACAGCATGCCTGGAAGTGAAGTTGGGTCGGTCCTGCCTCAGTGCTGCTTCTGTTTTAGGTAAATATCCTGTGGGGTCAGGAGAGAAAATCCCAAGTGCACCTGTGGAACACCATGGGCATCCCACAACTCAGGACTGTGGGAGAGATGGGGTGTTGGAGGAAAGGTAAACCTGGAAGCCAGTTAGCCCCACTCTGTCCCTTGACCCGGCTTTTTTTTTTTTTTTGAGATGGAGTCTTGCTCTGTCACCCAGGCCTGGAGTGCAGTGATGCAATCTTGGCTCACTGCAACCTCCACCTCCCAGGTTCAAGAGATTCTCCTGCTTCATCCGCCTGAGTAGCTGGGACCACAGTTGAGTGCTACCACACCTGGCTAATTTTTGTATTTTTAGTAGAGCTGGGGTTTCACCATGTTGGCCAGGCTGGTCTCCAACTCCTGACCCTAGGCCATCCACCCACCTTGGCCTCCCAAAGTGCTGGGATTCAAGGTGTGAGCCACTGCGCTCGGCCAAGCCCTGCTCCGTTCTAATCCCACCGCCTGTGAAAGGCTTCTGGAAGCTCACAGAAAAAATGGCCCCAGTATGACGGCTCCCGCTCACTTGCTCCCAGAGTTCTGGGGACACACAGTGAGGAGTGATTGTTTTTCTCACTCATCTGGATGTGATGAGCCTGGTCAAAGAAGTTTGCTGTTGCTGACTTGCAGCTGGTCAGGCCCCTGCGCTGTGGAAATTGCCCCCACTAAATCCTTATGCCTCAGTTTGCTCAGCTAACTCAGATCTCCTGTGCTGCCTCAGGCTGGGTTAGGCTCCTCCCCGTCATGCCATGCGGGAATCTCCCATGTGATACTTACTCACTTGATTGATTGATTGATTGATTGATTGAGATGCGATCTTACTCTATCACCCAGGCTGGAGTGCAGTGGCACAATCTCAGCTCACTGCAACCTCTGCCTCCCGGGTTCAAGTGATTCTTCCACCTCAGCCTATTTAGTAGCTGGGATTACAGGCACATGCCACCACAGCCTGCTAATTTTTTTATTTTTAGTAGAGACGGGTTTCTTCATGTTGGTCAGGTGGGTCCCAAACTCTTGACCTTGTGATCCACCTGTCTCAGTCTCCCAAAGCGCTGGGATTACAGGCTCACACGCACCTGACCCGTGTGACACTTTAATGAAGTAAGGTGTGTAGGTGACGGCTGCCTGATCATCTTCCCCCCACGGGTAGGGCTAGGGTCTGTGTTGTCTGGAAATTCCTCAGCTCTTTATGCTGGTAAGGGAAGAAGGAAGAGGGATCCCTTGGGGGACATGCGGCGAGGTTTGGTGGGGACATAGCCCACCAGGTTGTCCTTGGTGTTCCCATGTAACTTGTAACCACTCTCATAGAAGGTGGCCTAGAACCTCAGGGAGTGGGGGTTGCTCATTATCACCTAGGGGTTGGGGGAAGAGAAGCTGAGGCTGCACAGAGCCAGCAGGCAGGGCAGGG
>NW_022442553.1:0-4383 GCF_009761245.1 Sapajus apella
CTTCCCTCCCCTCCCCTTCCTTTTCTTTCCTTTCTGTCTCTCTCTGATCACCACTTTCCCAGGCCTATGGAGAGTAATGTCTGATTAACACCAGTGTTGATTCAAGGTTCAAGGACTCTCAAGTCACCTTGTGATTAATGCAGCTAGTCTTGATACTTTTCCTTCAGGGAGGTGGTCTCCTTTTCAGCCAAAGGCATTCCAAAATATGCTCTCTGAAAGGCAAGGCCTGGTATCAGGGCCTAGGGTCCACTTGGTGCTCTATCCACTGTGCCCAAGCTGATACCTAAGCTGCAAGACAATGTCCCCTTACTCTTCCATCTGCTTTTCTTAAGCATAAGGAGTCTCCCTCCATAGCCATGGCAGCTGAGAATTTGCTGGGTTATATTTGAAGCCAGTGTACCTTGGAGTCTCAGCCAAGGCCCATAAGTACTGTCTGGGTATTATTGCTAATTTTTCTGGACTCAAGGGCTCTTTAGTTAGCAGATAATGAATTCTGCCAGGACTGGGCCTTGCTATTCAAGGCAGTAGGTTCCTTTCTTGTCCTGGGTGTGTCTAGAAATGTTATCTGGGATCTAGGTCCTGGGATGGGGCCTCAGGCCTCTCCTTGGTGCCCTATTTAACTGTAGGTGAGCTGGTATCCGAGTTGCAAGACCAACTCTTTACTTTTCTCTTTCCTCTCCTAAAGCAGAGCAAAAGAGTCTGCCCCAGAGCTGCAAGTTACACAGGCTTTGTTTGGCAGAGAGGTGGTGCAAGAACACCCTTCCCTGCCCCTGCTGGTGTCCCACTGCATTGTGTGCTTCCCAAATCCACTGGCTCTGAGTCCAGCCCAGCAACATAACTTGCCGGGGAATTGCAGTCCTTGTGGCCTAGAGTGTCTTTCATGTTTGTTTAGGACCAAATACAAATTTAGTCCATGGTGGACAGGCTTGCCAGAACTCCAGTTCTGACAACTGGGATGGGCAATTACCTGTGGCTAGGGCCGGTCTAAATACTCTCTCCACGGGCACAAGCTGTCTATGGCCTCATGTAGCTTTCCACTGGGACAGAGTGACACTGAGTTCCAATGCAAAGTTCCACAATAACTGCATCTTCCCTCCCCAAGAAAGCATATTACCTTTCCATTCCAGAAGTCCACTGCTGGGGGCTTGGGGAAGGGTGGCAGGAACAATTCAAGGCTATCTTTCTTATTCTCTTCAGTGCCCTTTTCAGTAACAAGAACTTAATACCAGGTACTTTGATTGCTTACCTGAATTTTTGTTCTTATGAAGGTCCTTGTTAACGTGAAAAGTTGCTCAATTTGACGTTCTTGAGGGGAGGATGATGACTAGAGGCCTCTATTCAGCCATCTCTCTCCACCTATCTATGCTGACATTTTATGATGCTCAATAAATTTTTCATGACCTAAAGTCATAAGCTTCTTGGAGATGATAGTGCAGGCTTTTAGTATGTTTTTAATGTGACAACCATTATAAAACATTTTTATGATTAGGTTACCAACCAAGACAGATTTCCACGTGTCTCTGATTTTGGTATCCTTGTATTAAAATGTTAAATTGAAAGATATTCTAGAGAGGAGAAGCATGGAATACTCACTAGGAATTGTGCACACCCATCTACATGTACTAAGCTGAATTAGAAGTTATTCCTAGGATTCTTAAATACATTTTAATGCCCTCAATCATGACATTTAATTTCAGGTATCACATCTTTATTTTTTTTTTGCTTTTTCCCCCCCATTTTTTAATGGCTTCCTTCTCCGTTTAGCTCATTTTAAACAATTCTAAATAGTGGAATCCTGCTGTGAAAGAAACAGTTTCCTTAGGTCTATCATTATTTTCGTATTTTCATGTTTTGGCTGGGAATTAATAAGGCATACTATTTTAAAACGTCTTGGTGAATATGTTTACCTTTGTTTGGTGGTCAATGTTACTCAAAATAATTTTTATATTAGCTAATACCTGTATGAAGATTTTATAATAATGTTGTTGTGTAAATAAAATTTGTTCCAAATAATTTTAAGCTTTATATGTGCAGAATGTACAGGTTTATTAGATAGGTATACGTGTGCCATGGTGGTTTGCTGCACCTATTGACCCATCCTCTAAGCTCCCGCCCCTAGGTCTCCACCTCCAACCGGCCCTGGTATGTGTTGTTCCCCTCTCTGTTTCCATGTCAATGTTCAGCTCCCACTTATGTGTGAGAACATGCAGTGTTTAGTTTTCTGTTCCTGTGTTAGGAACTGTGCTGAGAACAGTGGCTTCCAGCTTCATCCATGTCCCTGCAAAGGACATGATCTCATTCCTTTTTATGGCTGCATAGTAGTATTCCATGGTGTATATATGCCACATTTGCTTTATGCAGTCTATCATTGATGGGCATTTTCTTTGGTTCCATGTCTTTACTATAGCAAATAGTGCTGCAATAAACTTATATATGCATATGTCTTTTTTATTTGTTTGTTTTATTATACTTTAAGTTCTGGAGTACTTGTGCAGATAGTGCAGGTTTGTTACATAGTTATACACCTGTCTTGGTGGTTTGCTGCATCCATCCCCAGTCATCTACATTAGGTATTTCTCCTAATGTTATCTCTTCCTAATCCCCTGACCCCCTGCTATTCCTTCCCTAGCTCCCCACCCCACAACAGGCCCGAGTGTGTGATGTTCCCCTCCCTGTGTCCATGGTTCTCATTGTGTAACACCCACTTATGAATGAGAACATGTGGTGTTTGGTTTTCTGTTCTTGTATCAGTTTGCTGAGAAGGGTGGTTTCTAGCTTCATCCATGTCCCTGCAAAAGACGGGAACTCCTCCTTTTTTAATGGCTGCGTAGTATTTCATGGTGTATATGTGCCACATTTTCCTTATCCAGTTTATGTTTGATGGACATTTGGGTTGGTTCCGAGTCTTTGCTATTGTAAACAATGTCCCAGTAAACATACATGTGTATGTGTCTTTATAATAGAATGTTTTATCATCCTTTGGGTATATACCCACTAATGAGATTGCTGGGTCAAATGGTATTTCTATTTCTAGATGCTTGAGGAATAACCATACAGTCCTCCACAATGATTGAACTAATTTACACTCCCACCAACAGTGTAAAAGTATTCCTATTTCTCCACATACTCTCCGGCATCTATTGTCTCCTGATTTTTTATATAATTGCCATTCTAACTGGTGCGATATAGTATCTCAATGTGGTTTTGATTTGCATTTCTCTAATGACCAGTGATGATGAGCTTTTTTTCATATGTTTGTTGGCTGCATAAATGTCTTCTTTTAAAAAGTGTCTGTTTATATCCTTCACCCACTCTTTAATGGGGTTGTTTTTTCTTGTAAATTTGTTTAAGTTCTTTGTAGATTCTGGTTATTAGCCCTTTGTCAGATGGGTAGGTTGCAATGCCTGTGTCTTTATAGTAGAATGATTTCTATTCCTTTGGGCATATACCCAGTAATAGGATTGCTAGGTCAAATGATATTTCTGGCTTTAGATCCTTGAGGAATAGCCATACGGTCTTCCACAATGGTTGAACTAATTAATACAGTATAAAATAATTCCTAATTATCCTCAACCTCACCAGCATCTATAATTTCCTGACATTTTAGTAATTGCCATTCTTACTGGTGTGAGATGGTATCTCATTGCGGTTTTGATTTGCATTTCTCAGATGATCAGTGATATTAAGCTTCTTTTCATGTTTGTTGGCCACATAAATGTCTTCTTTTGACAAGTGTCTGTTCATATCCTTTGCCCACTTTTTGATGGGGTTGTTTGTATTTTTCTTGTTAATATGTTTACATTTCTTGTAAATTCTGGATATTAGATATTTGTCAGATGGGTAGATTGCAAAAATCTTCTCCCATTTTGTTGGTTGCCTGTTTACTTTGATAATAGTTTCATTTGTTGTGCAGAAGCTCTTTAGTTTAATTATACCTTATTTTTCAATTTGGTTTTGTTGGAATTGCTTTTGGTATTTTTGTAATGAAGTCTTTACCCATGCCTATGTGCTAAGTGCTATTTGCCTAGGTTTTCTTCTAGGGTTTTTATGGTTTTGTGTTTTACAATTAAATCTTTAATCCATATTGAGTTAATTTTTGTGTAAGGTAAAAGAAAGGGGTCCAGTTTCAATTTTTGCATATGGCTAGCCTGTTCTCCCAGCACCATTTATTAAAAAGATCCTCTCTCCATTGCTTGTTTTTTTCAAGTTTGTTGAGGATCAAATGGTTAAGATGTGTGGTGTTATTTCTGAGGTCTCTAGCCTGCTCCATTGCTCTGTATATCTGTTTTGGTATCAGTACCATGCTATTTTGGTTACTGTAGCCTTGTAGTATAATTGAAGCATGATGCTTCCAGCTTTGTTCTTTTTGCTTAGTATTGTCTT
>NW_022442554.1:0-4325 GCF_009761245.1 Sapajus apella
GTCTGAGCCACCACGCCTGGCCTCTTTCTGTTTCTTTAGAATAGAACCACCCTAGTATGCATCTCTAGCCCATAACTGTTCCCCAGCACTGTCATGTCTTTTTAGCCTCTTTCAATCTCCAAGTTTGTTTGCTGGGTGTGTGCTCACACCTGTAAACCTGATGTGAGAGGATCATTGAAGTTAAGAGGTTTGAGACCAACCTGGACAACACAGGGAGACTCCTGTGTCTACAAAAACTAATTTTCTTTTTTTTGCTCCACCCAGGCTGTGGTACAGTGGTGTGATCTGAGCTCACTGCAAACTTTGCCTCCCAGGTTCAAGCCATTCTTCTGCCTCATCTTCCAAAGTAGCTGGGATTACAGGCACATGGAACCTGTAAAATTAGCCCAGCTAATTTTTGTGCTTTCATAGAGCCAGGATTTTACCATGTTGGCCAGGCTGGTCTCAAACTCCTGACCTCAGGTGACCTGCCCACCTCATTCTCCCAAAGTGCAGAGATTGGGATCACAGATGTGAACCACCGTGCCTGGCCAAAACTAAAATTTTAAAAAAGACACAATCTACAACGTTCTCCTCTATTCCTTTGCCTTTTCTTTTATTCTTTTTTTTTTTTTTCTTTTTTCTGAGACTGAGTCTTGCTCTGTCACCCAGGCTGGAGTGCAATGGCACAATCTCAGCCCACTGTAACTTCTGCCTCCCGGGTTCAAGCGATTCTCTTGCTTCAGCCTCCTGAATAGCTGGAATTACAGGCACATGCTATCACACATGGCTAAGTTTTGTATTTTTGGTAGAGATGGGGTTTCTCCATATTGATCAGGCTGTTCTCAAACTCCTGACCTCACGATCTGCCAACCTTGGCCTCCCAATGTGCTGGGATTACAGGCGTGAGCCACCTATCCCTTTTCCTTTCTATGGATTTTGGAAAAGTCCACACTGTTTGGGCCTGCAGCATTTCTCAAAGTCTGGATTTCTCTGGTGCAGGTGAGAAACCATTCTGTGTCTTTTGTATTTGTGGCATATTTGCAGCTGGATTGATTCTCGCCCCATCAGATTAGAGTTTGATCATGTTGGCAAGATTCAGTGGGTGATGTGATTGATCTCTTATTGGTGATGAATACTATCCTATTTTCTCTCTTACTTTGTTAATTGTTTAAATTAGTTTTTTAGAAATAGGGGTCTCATTTTGTCACCCAGGCTGGAGTGCAGTCACTCCACCATAGCTCCTTGAAGACTCAAACTCCTGGACTCAAGTGATCTGCACATCTCAGCCTCCTGAGTAGCTGAAACCACACATCACCACACCCATCTTTTTTTTCTTTTTTGAGGTGAAGCCTCAGTCTGTAGCCCAGGATAGAGTGCAGCGGCAGTATCCCGGCTCATTGTAACCTCCACCTGCTAGGTTAATGCAACTCTCCTGTCTCAGCACGCTGAGTAGGTGGAATGATAGGTTTCCTGCTACCACACCATGCCAATTTTCATATTTTTAGTAGAGATGGGCTTTCACCATGTTGATTAGGTTGGTCTGGAACTCCTGACCTCAAGTGACCTGCCTGCCACAGCCTCCCAAAGTGCTGGGACTACAGGGTTGAGCCACCGCACTGCACCTGGCCAATGCCCAGCTTTTCTTTCTTATTTTTTTAGACTGAGTGTTGTTTTGTCACCTAGGCTGGAGTACAGTGGCGCAATCTCAGCACACTGCAACCTCTGCCTCCTGGGTTCAAGCGATTCTGCTGCTTCAGCCTCCTGAGTAGCTGGAATTATAGGCACCCGCCACCATGCCTGGCTAATTTTTGTATTTTTTTAGTAGAGACGGGGTTTCACCATGTTTGCCCGGCTTGTCTTTACCTTCTGACCTCAGGTGATCTGCCCACCTTTGCCTCTCAAAGTGTTGGGATTATAGGCATAAGCCACTGTGCCAGGCCAAAATTTTAAAGTATTTTTCTAGAGACTTGGTCTCCCTATGTAACCCAGTCTGTTCTTGAGCTCCTGGCCTCAAATAGTCCTTGTGCCTTGGCCTCCCAAAGCTCTGGATTCACAGGCAGGAGCCACTACACATTGCCTAATTTTTTTTTTTTTTTGAGATGGCGTCTTGCTCTGTTGCCCAGGCTGAAGTGCACTGGCGTGATCTCGGCTCACTGCAACCTCTCCCTCCTGTGTTCAAGGGATTCTCCTGCCTCAGCCTTTGGAGTAGCTGGGGTTACAGGCATCTGCCACCATGCCCAGCTAATTTTTGTATTTATAGTAGAGAGGGGGTTTCACCATATTGGCCAGGCTGGTCTCGAACTGAAGTAGTGATCCGCCCACATTGGCCTACCAAAGTGCTGGAATTACAGGCATGAGCCACCATGCCTGGCACCTAATTCCTATTCACTGGTCGTGGATGGGAGCTATGGAACATTTCCCCAGAATACATGCTGGCCCCATCAGAACGTTGGGGATTGGCTCCTAAGAGATGGTTCCTCTGTTTGTGCTTCATGCCCAAATAATCCATCTCAGTCCACTGTCAGACAACTTCCAGGAATGACAGTGGCTGTAGTCTAGCAGGGAAAACACTGAAGTAGGAGTCAGAAGACCCCCGGGACTCTTGACCCAGCCACTAAAACCTTAATGTGACATTGGGAAGAAAAGAAGCTGGAACGACAACGCCTGTAATCCCAGCACTTTGAGAGGTCGAGGTGGGAGGATTGCTTGAGCCCAGGAGTTGGAGAGCAGCCTGGGCAACATAGCAAGACCCCATCTCTAAAAAAAAAAAAATCAAAAAATTTTCCAGGTGTGGCAGTGTCTGCCTGTAGTCCCAGCTCCTCAGGAGGCTAAAGTGGGAGGATCACTTGAGTCCTGGAAGTCAAGACTGCAGTGAGTCAAGATCATGCCACTGTACTCAAGCTTGGGATTCAAAGTGAGACACTGTCTCAGAAAAATAAAACAAAAAACTGGAGTTTTGTTTTCACATTTGTAAGAGGTGAATGATATTATCTCCATCAGAGAGTTACTACGAGGATGGCAATACAATTATTTCTTTTTCCTCTCCTTTTAGAAATACAATGAGATAGGCATAGTGGCCTGGTGAGGTGGCTCATACGTGTAATCCCAGCACTTTGAGAGTCCGAGGCCGGTGGATCACCTGAAGCCAGGAGGTCAAGAACAGCCTGGCCATCATGGTGAAACCCTGACTCCACTAAAAGTGCAAAAATTAGCCTAGCATGCTAGCACGTGCCTACAATCCCAGCTACTTTGGATGCTGAGGCAGTAGAATTGCTTGAACCCAGGAGGTAGAGATTGTGGTGAGCTGAGATCATCCGAGCCTGGGAGACAGAGCAAGACTCCATCTAAAACAAAACAAAACAAAACAAAACAAAACAAAACAAAACAAAACAAAACAAAACAAAAAACACGTGTGGTGGCTAACACCTGTAATCCCAGCACTGTGGAAGGCTGAGGAAGGTGGATCATCTGAGGTCAGGGGTTTAAGACCAGCCTCACCAAGATACAGAAACCCTGTCTCTACTAAAAATACAAAATTAGCCAAGCATGGTAGCGCATGCCTGTAATCTCAGCTTCTGGGGAGGCTGAGGCAGGAGAATCGCTTGAACCTGGGAAGCGGAGGTTGTAGTGAGCTGAGATTGTGCTCCAGCATGGATAACAAGAAGGAAACTCCGTCTCAAAAATATAATAATTATTAGGCATAGTGAACAAGATAATGTCAGGTGACACCTGCGCCACCACTTAGTACCACTTTGAGTCCAGATAGACCACTTAGGTCTCTGTGCCTCAGTTTTTCTGCCTGTCAATTAGGAAACATATGAGGATATACTCCCAAGATGATGCTCAAGGCTAAATAATGTAACCCATGAACTTGCCTAGACCAGCACCTCCTGCATTTTAAAGACTCTTCCTTTTAGGCTGTTGTTGTTACTGTTACTATTTTACTAACTGTATTGATTCCTAGCCTGTGAAAAAATAGATCAGAAGTTTGTGAACAAGACCATGATTCCTTCCCAACTGATTAATAACCCCACTTGTTCGTTCGTTCTTTCTTTCTTTCTTTTTTTCTCTGGGAGAAAGAGGTGGAAAGAGAACTTTCCAGATACATTATATTTATTTATTTCTTTATATAGATGATATATTTATATAGATATATTTATATAGATATTTACATATATACATTTATATATATATATATTTATTGAATTTTAGGTTTTGGGGTATATGTGAAGAACATGCAAGATTGTGGCATAGCTACATATATGGCAATGTAGTTTGCTGCCTTCCTCCCCATCACCTATATCTGACATTTCTCCCCATGTTATCCCTCTCCAACTCCCCAC
>NW_022442555.1:0-4382 GCF_009761245.1 Sapajus apella
AGATGATGGGAGCCCAGGAGATGGAGGCCACAGTAAGCCGGGGCTACACCACTGCGCCCCAGCCTGGCAGGCTGGGCGAGAGAGTGAGACCCCGTCTTTTTTTTTTTTTTTTAGATGGTGTCTCACTCTGTCACTCCTGCCTGGGCGAGAGAGTGAGACCCTGTCTCTCTTTGATTTTTTTTGAGATGGTGTCTTGCTCTGTCACCCAGGCTGGAGTGCAGCAGCACAGTCTGGGCTCACTGCAACCTCCACCTCCCGAGTTCAAGCAATTCTCCTGCCTCAGCCTTCTGGGTAGCTGGGATTACAGGCGCACACTGCCATGCCCGGATAATCTTTTTTGTATTTTAGTAGAGACGGGGTTTCACCATGTTGCCCAGGCTGGTCTCGAACTCCTGAGCTGAGGGCAATCTGCCCACCTCAGCTTCCCAAAGTTCTAGGATTACAGGTGTGAGTACCGCGCCTGACTGACCACTCCTGTTTTAAAAAAGAAAAAACAGGCACAGTGGCTCATGCCTGTAATCCCAGCACTTTGGGAGGCCAGGGCGGGTGGATCACCTGAGTTCAGGAGTTTGAGACCAGCCTGGCCAACACGGTGAAACCCCATCTCTACTAAAAAAATACGAAAAAGATCAGGCGTGGTGACCTACGCCTGTAATCCCAATACTTGGGGAGACCGAGGTGGGTGGATCACCTGAGGTCAGGGGTTCAAAACCACCCTGGCCAACGTGGTGAAACCCTGTCTCTACTAAAAATATAAAAATTAGCTGGGCATGGTGGCAGGCACCTGTAATCCCAAGTACTTGGGAGGCTGAGGCAGGAGAATCGCTTGAACCCGGGAGGCAGAGGTTGCAGTGAGTCGAGATTGCGCCACTGTACTCCAGCCTGGGCGACAGAGAAAGACTCTGTCCTCCCCCCCAAAAAAGAAAAAGGGGCTCACCTGTTTTTTGGGGGGTTCACCTGTTTTAGGGTACTCTGCTTCCTTCAGAGTAATGGGAAAGTCATTCTAACAGCTTTCAGACAGTGGTCTCCAACCTGGAGGTGGCCGACCTTACTGGTCCTGGATGGTGACAGTGTTGAAGGGCTGAGCCTGGGGCCACCTCAACCCCACCCGAAGTCCAGAAATGGTTTCCCAAGCTTGGCAAATGCCCGCAGCCCTTAAAAGCCAGCGGTGATCAGGATGACCGCCCAGGGCCGGCCAGTCTCAGAGGACTCGCCCCAGTGCTGCTCTCATGAAAATGCCCTTGTTTATTGTAGACTCTTCTGTTTCCAGAAGATTGCACACACACTTAAATAAAAAGGGGGGCTGGATGCGGTGGCTCATGCCTGTAATCCCAGCACTTTGAGAGGCTGAGTTGGGTGGATTGACTGAGGTCAGGAATTCAAGGCCAACCTGATGAACACGGTGTAACCCTGTCTCTACTAAAATCAAACATTAGCTGGGCATGGCGGCGGTGCCTGTAATCTCAGCTACTTGGGAGGCTGAGGCAGGAGAATCTCTTGAACCCAGGAGGTGGAGGTTGCAGTGAGCCAGGATTATGCCACTACACTCTAGTCTGGGTGACAGAGCAAGACTCTGTCTCAAAAAAAAAAAAGTAAAAAAAAAATGAAAACATTGATTTTGACGACAGGCCTGCAAGGCATGCCTGGTTAATACCAGAGGGACTGAAAGGCAGAGGCACACCCTGATTGAGAGTGGCCGCCCCACCCCCACACCGGCTTGGAAGCCGTGACACCTTGGCCTGGGGACTTGCCAGGTTTGCTGGCTGAAAGGAATGACTCACTCTGGCCATGGCGCAGCTCAGGGGATTCCCATGTGGGCTCCTTCCTGCCAAAAAGAAAGCAAAAGTCAGCCACCCAGGCCTCCGGCAAGGGCAGGGTAGGGGCTGTCCCCTGGGCAGCCTCTGGAGAGGCCCCGGTGTTGCAGGAGCAGGAAGGAGCACAGCGGTTCAAGCCTGGAGTTGGACACAGGCAGCCACTGTCCTGGCCTCCATGTCCCGACTGGGGGTGCCAGTGTCCCTGGAGGGGCCGCCTGACCATGACCGGAGCAGATGCTATCATGGACGCCAGCTGCTTACTGACCTGGCCAACGAGGACCCCACAGCTGCCCTGGGCCTGCAGAGCACAGGGGGTGAGGGGCTGCAGTGCCATGGCATGTGCCCTCTGTGCCCAGCAGGGCCCTGCTGCTTGGCTTCCCGCGGGCATGGCTGGCACCCTTGAAGGCTCACACCTCACATCCTTTTACTCGATGGAGCCAGGAGTCAGAATGGCTGAGCTGGGCCCCCACAGCACCATGAACAAGGGGCACCGTTGTGTGGCTGGTGCTGTCCCCAGGGGAAGTGCCCACCTCAGATAGCCACAGTCCACTTGCTCACACCAAGAGCTGGCCTCTGTTTTTCAGACGTTCGAAGATCAGGCCTGTGCTGCAGCCTCCAGAGGAAGCTGGTTTCGCTCTTGCTCTGTGGTCATTGGACAGGAGTGTTTCCAGGAAGTGGAGCTGCAGCGTCGGGCCAGGAGTCCCCTGCAGCAGCCCCAGCCAAGGCCTGACCCCTCAGGTCGGTGTGCAGCCCACAGAGGCTCCCTCCTCATCGGTTCCCAGGGGACCTCCCCAGGGCAACCCCTGTTAAAAGGAGAAAGAGCTGGGGAGGGGTGGGACCTGGAGGTGGGCTTGCCTCCACCCGGACAGTGGGGAAGCTCTGGTCCTCCATCTCGATGGCCTAGAACATCGGGGCAATCTGAAGGTGAATCTGAGCCTGTCGAGAGTGGGCCCAGGGCTGGCCGCAGCCAGGACACCCTGGAGCATGGAGCCTGTGCTGTCACACAGCAGCGTCCGTGCAGGCCACAGTGGGAAAGGATGGATTTATGTCTGCTTGTGTTTTCTGGGAACTTGGGAAGGACCCACAGGAAAGTAATACACTATTCATGCCTGTAATCTCAGCACTTTGGGAGGCCGAGGCAGGAGATCACTTGAGCTCAGGAGTTCAAGACCAGCCTAGGCAATATAGAGAAACCCCGTCTCTACAAAAAATGCAAAAATTAGCCAGGCATGGTGGCGCACGCCAGTAGCCCCAGCTACCTGGGAGGCTGAGGTGGGAGAATTGCTTGAGCCCAGGAGGTCGAGGCTGCAGTGAGCCATGACTCTGGCCCCGCATCCTGACCACCAGCCAGACCACGCATCACAAACCCGAGGGCTATGCTCACACTTGGTCCCGGCAAATGTGACCACCTGGCCAAGCCACCGAACCCGCACCCAGGATGCTCCAGATGGCCGGAGGGTCCCCACCCACCCTGCTGCAGCCACATGCCCCACCCCTACTGCCACCATCCCAGTGGGACTCCCACCGTTCCAGCTCTTTCCCTTCGATCCCAGGGCCAGGGCAGCTGGTGCCTCTGGTCCTGGGTTCCATGTTCCCACCATCCTTCCCTGCTTCCTGCCCACCTCTCCACCTGGCACCTCCCCACGCTGTGGTCACCTGCCAGGAGCCTGCACTTGGGTCCTTCTAGGTTCCCTCCAACCACCCCCATTCTGCAGTTAGCAGGGCCTGTGGGAAGCGGCTCCCAGGGCGGGCCTCACTGCCTCAGGGGCCGGCGGAGAAACCTGGGTATGACCTGCCCTCTGCTTCACCCTCCTGAACCACATCTGTGCAACATGACAGTTCAAAAAACGGCTGGGCGCGGTGGTTCACACAGCTGTAGCCCCAGTACTTTGGGAGGCTGAGGCAGGAGGATCACTTGAGCCCAGGAGTCCAAGACCAGCCTGGGCAACATGGCGAAACCCTATGTCTACAAACAATACAAAGATTAGCCCAGAGTGGTGGCGTGAGCCTCTAGTCCTGGCTACTGGGGAGGCTGAGGTGAAAGGATCACCTAAGCCTGGGGAAGTCGAGGCTGCAGTGAGCTGAGCTTGCAGTGTGCACCACTGCACTCCAGCCTGGGCAACAGAGCAAGACCCTGTCTCAAAAAAAACAAATACACTAAGTAAACTTTACCGTACAAAAGTGGTGGATTAAAATTTCCATTACCTTTTTTTTTTTTTTTTTGTAGGGACAGAGTGTCGCTCTGTTACCCAGACTGAAGTGCCATGGCACAGTAATAGCTCACAGGAGCCTTGAAGTCCTGGGCTCAAGCCATCCTCCTGCCTCAGCCTTCCGAGTAGCCAGGACTACAGGCGTGACCCACCACGCCTGCTTAGAAAATGTTTATTAAGGCCGGGCGCGGTGGCTCATGCCTGTATCCCAGCAGTTTGGGAGGCCGAGAGCAGATCACCCGAGGTAGAAGTCTGAGACCAGCCTGGCCAACATGGTGAAACCCCGTCTCTACTAAAAATACAAAAATTAGCCAGGTGTGGTGGCGTGTGCCTGTAGTCCCAGCTACTCAGGAGGCTG
>NW_022442556.1:0-4380 GCF_009761245.1 Sapajus apella
AACAAGATATTTCTCTTTACAGCCTACAGTCTCAGTCACTCTGGAATATACAAACGCAGCTTTTAGAAGAAACGTGTCTCAAACTCGCTGAATGTAAAGATAGATGCAACTTCCTAAGGTGAGCGAACACAAAGCAGAGGAGTTTTAAGTAGACGTTTCTCCTGTGTTTTAAAAGCAGTCTTACTGCTAGTTCTTATATGTCTGTACATGGCTGGAAATATCTGTTTCCGGATTCTCCAAAGAAAGGATTTCTAAACTGCTGAACACACACATCAGTTTAAGTCTGTAAGTTGATTGCACAGCTTGACAACCATTCTGCTAGATAGCTGCGTTTTTGTTTTAGAGCAAGATATTTCTCATTACAGCCTATAGTGTAATTCACCCTGGAATATTGAAACGCAGCTTTTTGAACAAACGTGTTTCTAACAGGTTCAATCTACACATAGTTGCAACTTCCTAAAGTGAACGAACAAAAGGCAGAGCAGTTTGAAATATACTTTTCTCCTGTGTTTTAAACGCAGTATTACTGCTATTTCCTATATGCCTGTATATGGCTGGAAATATCTGTTTCCAGATTCTCCAAAGAAAAGATTTGTGAACTGCTGCACACACATATCAGTTTAACTCTGTAAGGTGACTGTACAGATTGACAACCATTCTGCTAGATAGTTGCGTTTTTGTTTTAGAACAACGTATTTACTATTGCAGTCTACAGTATCATTCACTCTGGAATATCCAAAAGCAGCTTATAGAAGAAATGTGTTTCTAACGCACTGAATCTAATCATACATTCAACTTTCTCAGGTGAACGAACGCAACGGAGAGCAGTTTGAACAACAGGTTTCTCCTGGGTTTTAAACTCAGTCTTACTGCTAGTTATCATACGCCTGTATGTGTTTGGAAATATCTGCTTCCAGATTCTCCAAAGAAAGGATTTCGGAACTGCTGCACACACAGGTCAGTGTAACTCTGTAAGTTGATTGAACAGCTTGACAACCATTCTGCTAGATTGTTGCGATTTTGTTTTAGAGCAAGATATTTCTCATTACAGCCTACACTCTCATTCACTCTGGAATATCCAAATGCAGCTTTTAGAAGAAATGTGTTTCTAACTCGCTGAATCTAAACATAGATACAACTTCCTAAGGTGAATGAACAAAAAGCAGAGCAGTTGGAAACAGAGGTTTCTCTTATGTTTTAAACGCAGTCTTACTGCTAGTTCTCATATGCCCGTATATGTCTGGAAATATCTCTTTGCAGATTCTCCAAAGAGAAGTTATCTGAACTGCTGCACACACATATCAGTTTAACTCTGTAAGTTGATTGTACAGCTTGACAACCATTCTGCTAGATAGCTGCGTATTTTTTTAGAGCAAAATATTTTTCATTACAACCTTTAGTCTCAGTCACTCTGGAATATCCAAATGCAGCTTTTAGAAGAAACGTTTTTCTAACTCACTGAATCTAAACATAGATGCAACTTCGTAAGTTGAACGTACTCAAAGCAGAGCAGTTTGAAGTAGATGTTTCTCCTCTGTTTTAAACGCAGTATTACTGCTATGTCTTATATGCATATATATCTGGAATTATCTGTTTCCAGATCCTACAAAGAAAGGAGTTTTGAACTGCTGCACACACACACCCGTTTATCTCAATAAGTTAATTCTACTGCTTAACAATCATTCTGATAGATAGCTGCGTTCTTGTTTTAGAGGAAGATATTTCTCATTGCAGCCTATAGTCTCATTCACTCTGGAATATCCAGACGCAGCTTTTTGAAGAAAAGTGTTTCTAACTCGCTGAATCTAAACATAGATGCAACTTCCTAAGGTGAACGAACCCAAAGCAGAGCAGTTTGAACTAGACGTTTCTCCTATGACTTAAAGGCAGTCTTACTGCTAGTTCTTATATGCCTGTATATGGCTGGAAATAACTTTTTCCAGATTATCTATAGAAAGGATTTCTGAACTGCTGCACACACAAATCAGCTTAACTCTGTAAGTTGATGCTACAGCTTTACAACAACTCTGCTAGGTAGATTCGTTTTTGTTTTAGAGCAAGATATTTCTTATTACTGCCTACAGTCTCATTCACTCTGGAATACCCAAACACAGCTTTTAGAAGAAACCTGTTTCTAACTGACTGAATCTAACCATATATGCAAACTTCCTAAGGTGAGCAAACACAAAGCAGAGAAGTTTGAACTATACGTTTTTCCTTTGTTTTAAAAGCAGTAGTATTGCTAGTTCTTATATGCGTTTATAAGGCTGGAAATATCTGTTTCCAGATTCTCCAAAGAAAGGATTTCTGTACTGCTGCACACAGACATCAGTTTAACTCTGGAAGTTGATTGTACAGCTTGACAACCATTTAGCTAGACAGCTCCGTTTTTCTTTTAGAGCAAGATATTTCTCATTACATCCTAAAGATTCATTCACTCTGGAATATCAAAACACAGCTTTTTGAAGAAACGTGTTTCTAACTTGCTGAATCTAAACATAGATGTAACATCCTAAGGTGAACGATTGCAAAGCAGAGCAGTTTGAATAACACGTTTCTCCTGTGTTTTAAACGCAGTCTTACTGCTATTTCTTATATGCCTGTATATGGCTGGAAATATCTGTTTATAGATTCTCCAAAAAAAAGATTTGTGAACGGCTGCACACACACATCAGTTTAACTCTGTAAGGTGACTGTACAGCTTGACAACCATTCTGCTAGATAGTTGCGTTTTTGTTTTAGAACAACGTATTTCCCAATACAGTCTATAGTCTCATTCACTCTGGAATATCCAAACGCAGCTTATAGAAGAAACGTGTTTTAACGCGCTGAATCTAAACATACATTCAACTTTCTCAGGTGAACGAATGGAAAGCAGAACAGTTTGAACTACACGTTTCTGCTGTCTTTTAAACGCAGTCTTACTGCTATTTCTTATACGCCTGCATATGGCTGGAAATATCTGTTTCCAGATTCTCCAAAGAAACGATTTCTGAACTGCTGCACATACACATCAGTTTACCTCTGTAAGTTGATTGTACAGCTTGACAACCATTCTGCTAGATAGCAGCGTTTTTGTTTTAGAGCAAGATATTCCTCATTACAACCTTTAGTCTCAGTCACTCTGGAATATCCAAACGCAGTTTTTAGAAGAAACGTTTTTCTATCTCGCTGAATCTAAACATAGATGCAACTTCCAAAGGTGAACGAACGCAAAGCAGTGTAGTTTGAACTAGATGTTTCTCCTGTGTTTTAAACGCAGTCTTACTTCTACGTCTTATGTAACTTTATATCTGGAAATATCTGTTTCCAGATTCTACAAAGAAAGGATTTCTGAACTGCTGCACACACACATCAGTTTAACTCTGTAAGTTGATCGTACAGCTTGACAACCATTCTGCTTGATAGCTGCATTTTTGTTTTAGAGCAAGATATTTCTCTTTACAGCCTACAGTCTCATTCACTCTGGAATATACAAACGCAGCTTTCAAAAGAAACGTGTTTCAAACTCGCTGAATGTAAAGACAGATGCAACTTCCTGAGGTGAGTGAACACAAAGCAGAGGAGTTTTCACTAGACGTTTCTCCTGTGTTTTAAAAGCAGTCTTACTGCTAGTTCTTATATGTCTGTACATGGCTGGAAATATCTGTTTCTGGATTCTCCAGAGAAAGGATTTCTGAACTGCTGCACACACACATCAGTTTAAGTCTGTAAGTTGATTGCACAGCTTGACAACCATTCTGCTAGATTGTTGCGATTTTGTTTTAGAGCAAGATATTTCTCATTAGAGCCTACAGTCTCATTCACTCTGGAATATCCAAAAGCAGCTTTTAGAAGAAATGGGTTTCTAACTCGCTGAATCTAAACATACACAAAACTTCCTAAGGTGAATGAACAAAAAGGAGAGCAGTTTGAACTAGAGTTTTCTGCTGTGTTTCATGGCAGTCTTACTTCTAGTTCTTATATGCCTGTACATGGCTGGAAATATCTGTTTGCAGATTCCCCAAAGAAAGGATTTCTGAACTGCTGCACATACACATCAGTTTAACTCTGTAAGTTCATTGTACAGCTTGACAACCATTCTGCTAGATAGCTGCGTTTTTGTTTTAGAGCAAGATATTTCTCATTACACCCTTCAGTCTCATTCACACTGGAATATCCAAACACAGCTTTTAGAAGAAACGTGTTTCTCACGCGCTGAATCTAAACATAGAAGCAACTTCCTAAGATGAACGAACCCAGAGCAGAGCAGTTTGAACTAGACGTTTCTCCTGTGATTTAAACGCATCCTTACTGCTAGTTCTTATATACCTTTATATGGCTGGAAATAACATTTTCCAGATTATCAATAGAAAGGATTTCTGAACTGCTGCACACACA
>NW_022442557.1:0-4380 GCF_009761245.1 Sapajus apella
GGAATCTCCTTTTGGTTTAATGATTATTGGCATTTTATTTTCATTTCCATAATTTATTAAGATACTAATTTTGTCCTAGTTTTACTGTTTTTACTGGTCTAGAAAGTCTAGGAAATGTTAAAAGATAATTTTTCATATTCCTCCCTGTGTAGGCAGGCCCTAAGACCCCTTCAAGTTTTGGTACCTCACTAGGAAGCCTCAGAGGACTCAGCATAGAGTTGTATTACAAACAAAAGTTTAACAAAGGGAAAAGGCACAGAGTGAAGTACAAAGGAAACAAGGTACAAGTTTTCAAGAGTCCTTACCCAGTGGAATCATACAGAATACATTTAATACCTCCAGCAGTGAACTGTGACAAGTATAAAATGTTGTCTACCAAGGAAGTTAATTAGGGACTCAGTACCCAAAGTTTGACTGGGAACTGGTTTCCCTCCTGCCTCTGCCAGAATCCCAGACTCTCAGAAGATGTAAAGCAGGTGCCCAGAATAAATCATATTGTTTGCACAAACAGATTAGGAACAGTAAGCCACTTTCATTAGTTAGAAAAAGTGAACACTTCAAAAATCCAAGTTCCCAAACACCAGCCCATTGCCAACTTTGCAACAAGACCCTTGTAAGAATGGCAGGTGCAAGACTGCTATGATAATTTTTTTGTGCACATCTCCCTAGATATAGGATGGCCAAACTTGTGTCTAAATCTAGAGCCCTGAAGAAAATCTCAAGCTCCTGGGGGAGTGTAGATTCATAGAATGATATGAATTTCTGGTGGGAAATTGAAATCCCAGCCCTGTAACTCACATGAGTCTAGAAGCCAAATGTACAATTCCTCAGAGGTACAGGAAACTCTAAGCTGAAAAATTAAGGTAAAACTGGTGCTATCCCTGGGGTGCTTGGCAGAGCAAATGAAGGGCCATTCTGGAGAGAAGCTTCCAAAATGCAGGCCACATGGAGTTCTCACAGAAGAAAGCAAGTCACACTAAAGATGGGCTCACATTTAAAAAGTGTAAAGCTCATAGGAAAAGAATTTCCCCAACGTATGAATCCTTTGACTAAAGAAACATTAACACAATAAATAAAAATAAATCAACACCTAGAGACATCATAGTAAAACTGCAGAATACCTAAGACCAAGGAAAAACCTTAAAATTTAAAACTCACCAGTATTTTTAAAGTATATACTCTTGTCATTACTTGTGTCACTTTTCAGACTTAACACAATATAAACATTAACTCTTTAGAGTCAATATCACTATAGAAAAAAAGTAGTATTCTTAGTACTTGGAGATATCTTTTTGAAATGTAAACATCAAAAGACAGCATCCCTATCTTCCCATTTCTGGGAAAATATTTTGAAATCTGATTTTTTTGATGGAAGGTTTAAAGAATGCCTTATAAAAAAAAAATTGGAGTACTACTCCCTCTGATATCCTTACTCATCCTAGAACTAATTCAAGTTGAATTTGAAGCTTTTTCATTGTAACTTAAAAATTTCTGACTCAAGTCAAAGTAGGTGTTTGATTTCAGTTGTCACCTAGGTCAGCACAATAAGAAAGGAAAGATCATAAACCTGGAGACAAGAAAAATCTCCTTTGTCCTTTTCTCTGACAAAGTTGCCAAAGTTGACCTTTTATTTAATTTATAATGTTATTCTTTTGCTAAAAACTCTCAGCTTAGGCACTAAAATTTGCCTTTCTAACAAATATTTATACAAATATCCATGTTGTATTTATCTTTATATTCATCTGATTCCTACTGGGGCATGCTTACCATGTATGTATCTGTGCTGGATGCATTAGAGTTGCCATTCAGGGTAGAGGACTGGACCGAGGATAGGTTGTTAGGAATTAAAATCAACATAGAAACAACACTCAAAGTCAAGACTACGAGGAAGTTCTCTGAAGGATTAGTATGCAACAGAGAAAAGCAGAGTCCTGAAGCATAGAAAAATGACTAAAATTTAGGAGCAGTATGAGAAATCTAAGCCAAAGAGGAGTCATATTTCAAAGAGGAAAATGAGCATAAGGTACTAAAATTTCCAAGAAAGTCAAAATACAGTGTCAGAATAATGAAAACATAGGGCTACTGAATTCAGAAATTGGAAAAATAATTGGAGACATTCATTGAACAACAAAAATTAAGACATTTACAAATAAGAAAACAGTGAGCAATCAGAAAATGGATGCATTTAATAGAGGATTTAATGGAAATCATTTATTCAAGAAATTTAGCAGTAAATAGATAAAGATGATGACAGCTATGGAGATAGTGGCAGAGTCAGAAAAAGGTGACTAACATATCAGAAGACCACATTTTTAAAAGAATGGAGGCAAAATTGGGTCAGTAATACTAATGACACTAATTCAGGAGGAAAGAAACCTCATGGGGGATTAAAATCCAAGATGGAGATACAAGATAAACACTAAAGAGATGAGACAGCTCCTTACTAGGAAAATTCTCACCGATGTTGAGATATAATACAAAAAAACACAGAAGCTCCTACGGGGGGCTCTAACACTGTTGCAGTTCATTCTCTTCTGTGGGGCAAGGAGAAAACCTTGGGAGTGCTGTGGGGAGTCAGTGAGGTGCCACTGAAAGGAGACAACAATCTGTGAGGTGGACCACAGCTGTATAGCTCTGATGGCCTCCCGCAGCCCTCTAGATAATTTTTATAAAAACTAAAATAATAATTAAATCACAGCGAGAGGGAGTGAGTCCAGTCCATTAAATTGGCTAACAGGATGAGATTCTAAAATTAGCAACTGAAAATAATTATTGTTTGCAAACCAAAAAAGCCTAAGTCAGAGAAAACTTAGCTGGAGCTACTCTCACTCAACAAATAAAACAAATAGACTGGCCCAAGGGAAAAATTCTGTAAAGAAACTATATACCATGTCAGTAAATATAATATTTATTTTCATATATTCTTTGAAAAGTGTCAGCGTGAGTAGTTTCTCATTTACTTTTGCATAGAAGGGAGACTCCCTATTAAAACTATTTATATGAAGTTCAGATGCCAGTGAAAGAGTAACGAAGAGGGAGCAGGAGAGTGTATTCACTCGTAGAAAAAAAACTAATTCTGCAAGAGCTACATGAGGCATATGAGAGAGGCATTTCCAACTTGCACCCAGAAGGCCAGTATCACACACACCAGTCCTGAAGGAGAGCAAAGCTTGACAGTCTGTTAGCACTGAACAGACTCAGTTGCAAGAGTTGGTAGATAGACTATGCAAAGGGATGTCAATCAATAAAAAGATGATTTCTGTAGGATAAATGTGATGAGATTTGTTGTTGCTGTTATATCTAACATGACTGCATTGTAGATTTTAAAATAAAGTACATCAAGCCTTATGTCTCTTTTTCTATTTCAAAGGCAGTCTAAATTTTCTCAGAAGCTGATTTATTGATGAGCCACTGACTGTGAATGACAAAAGTCTTCTACCATTTTGGAAGAGCTCTGTCTATGACTGATACCTAAACAATAATGTTTTGTGCCAGGGAATACATAAGTTTATTTGTTTGATATGTTTTGTTTCTGTTGTTTTGAAATACAAATACAGGGTTTTTGAGAAATAGTTACCTGAGAACAAACCAATGCTTCCTAAAAAAACAACAAAAACTTGGGTTGCTATCTAAGGGTAGTGACATTTATTTTGTCCAGATTTTGCCAACTTAAAAGTAAATATTTTGTATCAACATTCACAGGTGAAAAATCAAAATGCAGCAGCAGTTCATCCATGAGATTAATAAATAAAATGCAATTTAATAAGATTCTCATATACTCAATCATCTGCTTTCAGCTCTATTTGGTATTATTTTTGAAAAGCCTGATATGCTTGTTAGCAAAGCATAGCACGGATTCAACAATTCCAGACACTGTTTTGATATTTTTTCCATTATTCATTCATTCATTCATTCATTAATTCTTGGATTTCTTTTTTTTTTTTTTAATTCTGGGATTATACATTGGATTTCTCTAACTATGCTCATTCCTGAGTCATGGGGCACATGTATGCACACCCACACACAGTTTTCAACAGAATATTTAAACAGGAAATAACTGTATAAAGAGAAATATCAAAGAGAAAAATCAAGAAAATAAAAAGCACATCTTGTATTATCTTTCCATTCAGATAGGCTCCGTAGAAAAAGGAGGGTTTCAGGTTGGAATATAACTCTATGGATATAGAATTCAATTATTGTAAAGAAAAAGAGATCATCTCTAGAAGATCTAAACCTAGACTCAAGATCTCGCACTTCTAAGAAAACTTTCTAAACTATACCATAACAACCAAACATCAGGAATTTGAGGCCTACCAAGGGCCATCGTTTTTGGGGAATCTCCTTTTGGTTTAATGATTATTGGCATTTTATTTTCATTTC
>NW_022442558.1:0-4379 GCF_009761245.1 Sapajus apella
GCTCATAAGAATTAGCGGAAAGGTCGCGTCTAATGCACAGGAGAAACGACTCTTTCAAACTGCTCTTCTGTGTGTTCGTTCACATTATGAAATTGCATCTATGATTAGATGCAGTGAGTTAGGAACACGTTGTTTCTTAAAGCTGCGTTTTGATATTCCTGAATCAATGGGAGTATAGGGTGTAATGAGAAATATATGGCTCTAAAACAAAAATGGAGCTATGTAGCAGAATGATTCTTAAGGTGTATATTCAACTTACAGAGTTTAACAGAAGTGTGAATGTATTAGCTCAGAAACCATTTCTTTGGAGAATTTGGAAAGAGATATTTCCAGCCATATACCGGCTCATAACAAATAGCGGTAAGGCAGCGTCTAAACCACAGAAGAAACGTCCGTTTCAAGCTTCTCTGCTGTGTGTTCTTTCACCATAGGAAGTTGCATCTATGTTTCGATACAGCGAGTTAGAAATCGGTTTCTTCTAAAAGCTGCCTTTCGATATTCCTAAGTGAATGGGATTATAGGATGTAATGAGAAATATCTGGCTCTAAAACAAAAACGGGTCTATGTAGCAGAATGATTGTCAAGGTGTATATACAATTTACAGAGGTAAACAGATGTGTGAATGTAGCAGTTAAGAAACGCATTCTTTGGAGAATCTGGAAAGAGATATTTCCAGCCATATACAGGCTCATAAGAATTACCGGTAAGATCGCATCTAAACCACAGGAGAAACGTCTATTTCAAACTTCTCTGCTGTGTGTTCGTTCACCTTAGGAAGTTGCATCTATGATTAGATTCAGCGAGTTAGAAACACGTTTCTTCTAAAAGCTGCGTTTGGATATTCCTGAGTCAATGTTGGTATACAATGTAATGAGAAATATCTGGCTCTAAAACAAAAACGGGGCTATGTAGCAGAATAATTGTCAAGGTTTTTATTCAACTTAAAGAGATGAACAGACGTGTGAAGGTAGTAGTTTAGAAACCCTTTCTTTGGAGAGTTTGGAAAGAGATGTTTCCGGCCATATAAAGGATCATAATAATTAGCGGTAAGATCGAATCTAAACCACAGGAGAAACGTCTGTTTCAACCTTTTCTCCTGTGTGTTCGTTCATCTTAGGAAGTTGCATCTATGATTAGATTCAGCGAGTTAGAAACACGTTTATTCTAAAAGCTGCGTTGGATAATCCTGAGTCATGAGAGTATAGGATGTAATGAGAAATATCTGGCTCTAAAACAAAAACGGAGCTATGTAGCAGAATAATTCTCAAGGAGTATATTCAACTTACAGAGTTAAACAGATGTGTGAATGTAGCAGTTCAGAAACCCTTTCTGTGGAGATTCTGGAAAGAGATATTTCCTGGTATATACAGGCTCATAAGAATTAGCGGTAAGATCGCGTCTAATCCACAGGAGAAACGTCTCTTTCAAACTGCTCTTCTGTGTTTTCGTTCATATTAGGAAGTTGCATTTATGATTAGATTCAGCGAGTTACAAACACTTTTCTTCTAAAAGCTTCGTTTGGATATCCCTGAGTCCATGGGAGTATAGGATGTAATGAGAAACATCTGGCTCTAAAACAAAAACGGGTTATGTAGCAGAATGATTGTCAAGGTGTATATTCAACTTACAGAGTTAAACAGATGTGGGAATCAAACAGTTCAGACACCCTTTCTTTGGAGAATCTGGAAAGAGATATTTCCAGTGATACACAGGATCATAAGAATTATCGGTAAGATTGGGTCTAAACCACAGGAGAAACGCCTGTTGCAAACTTCTCCGCTGTGTGTTCTTTTACCTTGAGAAGTTGCATCTATGATTAGATTCAGCGAGTTAGAAACACGTTTCTTCTAAAAGCTGTGTTTGGATATTCCTGACTGCGTGGGTGTATGGGATGTTATCTGGAATATCTGGCTCTAAAACAAAAACGGAGCTATGTAGCAGAATGATTGTCAAGGAGTATATTCAACGTACAGTGTTAAACCGATGTGTGAATGTAGCAGTTCAGAAACTCTTTCTTTGGATAGTTTGGAAAGCGATCTTTCCAGTCCTATACAGGCTAATAAGAATTAGTGGTAATAACGCGCCTAAACCACAGGAGAAACGTCTCTTTCAAACTGCTCTTCTGTGTGTTCGTTCACATTAGGAAGTTGAATCTATGATTACATTCAGCGAGTTAGAAACAGGTTTCTTCTTAAAGATGCGTTTGGATATTTTTGAGTGAATGGGAGTGTATTATCTAATGAGAAATATCTGGCTCTAAGACAAAACCGGGGCTATGTAGCAGAATGATTGGGAAAGTGTATATTCAACTTTCAGAGTTAAACAGATGTGTGAATGTACTACTTCAGAAACCTTTCTTTGGAGAGTTTGGAAAGAGATATTTCCCACCATATACAGGCTCATAAGAATTAGCGGTAAGATCGCGTCTAAACCACAGGAGAAACGTCTGTTTTAAAGTTCTCTGCTGTGTGTTCATTCAGCTTACGAAGTTGCATCTATGATTAGATTCAGCGGGTTAGAAACATGTTTCTTCTAAAAGTTGCGTTTGGATATTCCTGAGTCATGGGAGTATAGGATGCAATGAGAATTATCTGCCTCTAACACAAAAACGGAGCTATGTAGCAGAATGATTGTCAAGGTGTATATTCAACTTACATATTTAAACAGATGTGTGAATGTAGCAGTTGAGAAACACTCTCTTTGGAGAATCTTGAAAGAGATATTTCAGGCCATATGCAGGCTCTGAAGAATTATCGGTTAGATCGCGTCTAAACCACAGGAGAAACGCCTGTTTCAAACTTCTCTTCTGTGTGTTCGTTCAACTTAAGAAGTTGCATCTACGTTTAGATTCTGCGAGTTAGAAACACCTTTCTTCTAAAAGCTGCGTTTGGATATTCCTGAGTGAATAGGAGAATAAGATGTAAAGAGAAATATCTCGCTCTAAAACAAAAAAGGAGCTATGTAGCAGAATGATTGTCAAGGTGTATATTCAACTTACAGAGGTAAACAGATGTGTTAATGTAGCAGTTAAGAAACCCTTTCGTTGCAGAATCTGGAAAGAGATATTTCCAGCCATATACATGCTCATATGAATTAGCGGTGAGATCGCGTCTAAACCACAGGAGAAACGTCTGTTTTAAACTTCTCTGCTGTGTGTTCGTTCACCTTAGGAAGTTACATCTATGTTTAGATTCAGCGAGTTAGAAACACGTTTCTTCTAAAATGTGAGTTTGGATATTCCTGAGTGAATGGGAGTGTAGGATGTAATGAGAAATCTCTGGCTCTATAACAAAAACGGAGCTATGTTTCACAGTGATTGTCAAGGTGTGTATTCAACTTACGGAGTTAAACAGATGTGTGAAAGTAGCATTTGAGAAACCCTTTCTTTGTAGAATCTGGAAAGAGATATTTCCAGCCGTATACAGGCTCATATGAATTGGAGGTAAGATCGAATCTAAACCACAGGAGAAACGTCTGTTTCAAACTTATCTGCTGTGTGTTCGTTCACCTTAGGAAGTTGCATCTATGTTTACATTCAGCGGGTTAGAAACTCTTTTCTTCTAAAAGCTGCGTTTGGATATTCCTGAGTCATGGGAATATAGGATGTAATGAGAAATATCTGGCTCTAAAACTAAAACGGAGCTATGTAGCAGAATGATTGTCAAGGTGTACATTCACCTTACAGAGTTAAACAGATGTGTGAATGTAGCAGTTTAGAAACCCTTTCTTTGGAGAATCTGTAAAGAGATATTTCCAGCCATGTACAGGCCCTTAAGAATTAGCGGTAAGATCGCGTCTAAACCACAGGAGAAACGTCTCTTTCAGCTGCTCCTCTGAGTGATCGTTCACCTTAGGAAGTTTCATCTATGATTTGATTCAGCGAGTTATAAACACGTTTCTTGTTAAAGCTGCGTTTGGATATTCCTGAGTGAATGGGAGTATAGGATGTTATGAGAAATATCTGGCTGTACAAGAAAAACGGATCTATGTAGCACAATGATTGTTAAGGTGTATATTCAACTTACAGAGGTAAACATATGTGTGAGTGTAAGAGTTCAGAAACGCTTTCTTTGGAGTATCTGGAAAGAGATATTTCTATCCATATACAGGCTCATAAGAGTTAGCGGTAACATCGCGTGTAAACCACAGGAAAAACGTCTGTTTCAAACTTCTCTGCTGTGTGTTCATTCAACTTAGGAAGTTGCATCAATGTTTAGTTTCAGCGACGAAGAAACACGTTTCTTCTAAAAGCTGCGTTTGGATATTCCTGAGTCCATGAGAGTATACGAAGTAATGAGAAATATCTGGCTCTAAAACAAAAACGGGGCTATGTAGCAAAATGATTGTAAAGGTGTATATTCAACTTACAGAGTTAAACA
>NW_022442559.1:0-4377 GCF_009761245.1 Sapajus apella
CCAGTATTTCCTTCCACCTACATATTACCTGGCTGCTGTGACCAAGAAATTTCCTGATGCATGCTTGATTTTTCTATATCTCCTTCTCCTGTCCCAAAAAGCAAATGATCCTAGGCCAAAAATTCAATACAGTCTTGAAAAGCAAATTGATCTTCTGGAGCAGAAATCCTGTCCCACTATTGCTTGCTGTGATCAAGTCTGAGCTCTCTCAGCCTTTCTTTTCCTTCAGTGCCAGAAGCTGGAAAACATCTCAGTATTATGCCTGCAATGGACACACCTATGCCTGGAAAGACATATCTGTCTCGGTGGTTAATCTAGGTGTTTTTAACACTCCCTCTATTACAGATGTAAAGAACAGTGAAGTAAAATGTTTTGGGAAGGCATGGATGATACCCAGGACTGAGACAGGAATGTGTTTCAACTGAGACTGGATAGATATCGCAGATGAGCACTTTGGGTTTGGCAGGATCATTTGGAAGAAACAGTTTTGCATATTTATAACACAGACATAAAGTTAGAAATCCTCAGGGATTTCCAGTGTGTCCAGTTTCTGTTCTCTACATTTGCTAGATTTTATAGGCTGAGACTTGTTCCCTAACTGGAAGGCAGCATCTCCTCTTTCCACTCAAATTCTGGCAGGAGACTTTCTTCATTCCATGTGATTCGGGGTAGTTCAGTCTTAAGGAAGAAGCATGAAAGAGCACAGAACATTGGGTTTTAAAGCAGTATCAGTACCTTTGAGTCCAACAGTCAAATTCAAATATGCTCCAAGAAGGTTACGAAGTAGTCAGGAAGCATGGCAAACTGACACAGTGAAAAGTGAAATTCCTGACTCGGGTTGACCACTTTAAATCTCAGGTAAGTGGCATTCACCTGAGGAATGTCACCTCGACATAGTCTTGGAGTCCACAGGGACCTTCAAAGAAAATTATCTCACCTGCAGAGGTGTGTTAGGTTTGTGCTTCTTTCCACATGAAGAGCCATAACATAAAACACTCTTCATACTTCATGTGTGTGCAGACATGGCAAGCTCAGATCAGCACATACCTATGTAGAGATGGGATGAGCAAGAAGATCTAAGTTAGAAGTAAGAATACTAAGGTGTGAGGAGAAGGCTGGGTTCGTACACTACTCTGGAACCTCAACCCTCTGTCCTCCCAAGGGTTTCTGATTGTTGTCTTATGGCCTTTGTGTGACTGCCATTATGTGCCACACCGGTGCTATGGAGGGTGGTCAGTTAGCCTGTGAGTCTCCCTATCTGAGTCGGTCTGGTTCTCATTCTTTGATTCTCCAAGATAGTCCCAATGCTTCCTTTTAACTAAATATTCACTGACTACTTTGACAGAGAGCTTTAGATGTGTATTTGCTTTCCCGTTTCTTTATATTGCCCCTAATAGAGTTTGGCTATCCCTTCCATATCTCACGATGATACAATCCCAATATTGAACAGCGGGGCCTGGTAGGAGGTGTTTGTGTCGTGGAAGTGGATCCCTCATGGCTTGGTGCTGTCCTCACCATAGTGAGTTCTCAGGAGATCTAGTCACCGAAGTGTGTAGCTCATTCCCCTTGCCTTTCTTCAGCTTTTGCCACGTGACTTTTGCAGGCTTCCCCCCTGCCTTCCACGGTGGCCTCTCCTGAAGCGGATACCAGTGCTGTGCTTCCCATACAGCCTGTAGAACCATGAGACAGCTAACTCTCCTTTCTTAACAAAAAGTTTAGGTATTTATTAGCAATGGAAGAATGGCCTGATGCCACTCCTAAAATGATAAAGATTCTGGGACACAAATTCATTAGAAACTTCAATCTTGTGGAGCAGAAAGCCCATTCTTTGTTATCCCACAGTTGCTTGGCAGGGACATGTCTGATTCTTCTCGGCCTTTCTTTGCAAGAGCCAGTATTTGGGGGAAAAAAATCTCAAAACTATGCCAATATTTTACAGAAATGTAGGCATATCTCCAAGTGTTTGGTGGCGATCTATGCATCCTGAGCAACACCTTGATAGAAGTAAAGAACAACAAAGGTCAAATGCGGTGGCTTATGCCTGTAATCTCAACGCTTTGGGAGGCCGAGGTGAGTGGATCATGAGGTCAGATCCACACCACCCTGGCCAACATGGGGAAACCCTGTCTCTACTAAAAATACAAAAGTTAGCTGGGGTGTGGTGGCACGTGCCTATAATCCCAGCTCTTTAGGAGGCTTAGGCAGGAGAATCATTTGAACCAGAAAGTTGGAGGATGCAGTGAGCTGAGATCATGCCACTGCACTCCAGCCTGACAACAGAGCAAGACTCCACCTCAGAAATAAAAAAGTCTGGTATGGTGTGGATACTGCCCAGGACCGAGACCAAGGTACGTGTTTAAATAGCTGAGATTGCTCATATGTTGTATCTTTACATTCTGGCTGTGTGGGCTCATGTGTATAACGGCAATGTTACAACTGAACACAAAACCCTCCTGCCGACTAGTAATTAGCAAGTGTTAACCTCTAGGTCTTATATTGGATTTTACAGGCTGAGATTGGTCTCTAACTGGAAGGCTGTATTTCCTTTATGCCACTCAAGCACTGGAGGGAGATCTGTTCCAATGCATGTGGTTCTGAGTGGTTGAGTTTTGTTGATCAAGCACCAAAGAGGGGCACCGACGTTTAGTTTTACAGTGGCGGTGTTGGTATTTTTGAGGCCCAAACTGAACGTTCTTGGAGTATGTTTGAATTCAAGTTGCTGGCCTAAAATACCACCTTTAGGAAGCATGGCAAATTGACACTGTGGAAAAGGATTATTCTTGACTCAAGCTGACCACTTTAACCTCAGGAAAGAGATGTTCACCTGAGGGGTATCACCTGAGCACTGTCTTGGAGGCCACAGTGCCCTTCCATGGAAGTTCTCTCACATGCAGAGGCTTGCTAGGTTTGTGCTTGTTTCCACCTGAAGAGCCATAACTTGTAACACTCCTGACATCATGTTTGGAGACATGCCGAGCCCAGATCAACATACCTAGGTAGAGATGGCATGAACAAGAAGATCGAGGTCGGGAGTATGAGCAAACTAAGAGCTCAGGAGATGAAATGAGGCTTCCTATGCTGCTCTGTGGGAGCTGAATCCTCCATAGTTCAAAGGATTTCTAATTCTCTCTCCCTGCGGTCTTGAGGATTGCCATTGACTGCCACACTGGTGGCATAGAAAGTGGTCAATATTAGCCTGTCAGTCTCCCTATCTGAGTGGAGGTTCTTACCCACATGGGTAGAGGTTTCTCGTTCTCATTCCTTTGATTGTCCACGGTAGTCCCAGTGCCTCCTTTAACTAAATATTCACTGACTACTTTGACCAAGAAATCTTTAGATGCATATTTGCTTTTATATTTGCTTATGTTGCCCTGATACAGTTTGGATATCCCCTCCAAGTCTCAGGTTGTGATATAATTTCAAGGTGGGACAGTGGAGGCCTGACAGGTGGTATTTGGGTCACAGAAGTGGATCCCTCAGCCTTAGTGCTGTCCTCACCACATTGAGCTCTCACGAGGTGCAGCCATTCAGAAGTGTGTGGCACCCCCAACCCCTTGTCGCCTTGGTCCTGCTTTTGCCATGTGACTGCAAGCTCCTCCTTTGCCTTCCATAAGCATCAGCTTCCTGAGGCCTCCCAGAAGCAGATGCCAGTGCTGTGCTTCCCGAAACGCCTGCAGAACGAGGAGACAATTGAATCTCCTTTCTTAAAAATTACCCAGTCTTGGAAACGTCTGTGTAGCAATGTGTAAGAATGGCCTGAAATAGCCCTTCTAATCTGGAATAAAAAAATCTAAAAAAGTTCAACTTTTGTAGAACAGAAATTCTAATGCTTTTTTTCCCACAGTTACTTGGTGGGAACTAGTCTGATTCCCCTCGGTCTTTCTTTGCCTTAAGTGCTAGTGTTGGAAGACAAAACAAATCTCTATTATGCCTGCATTTCACACAGTTGGTGGACACACATCTCCAACTGACTTGGAAATTCTTACCATCTCTTGTGGTAGGCAGGTAGAGGACAGCAGTGAAGTCACAAGAGTTTGGGGTGGTGCAGATGATACCCAGGGCTGACACTGAAATGTGTGTTTGAATAACTGAGATTGCTCATCTGCAGGCTCTTTTCAGGGTCAATTTTGGGCTCATCTGGAAAAACCAACTTACCATGTAAACACCAACATAACTGACAATATGCTAGAAATCCTTCTTGTAGATTTCTAGTAAGTTTTATTCTCTGGGGATTACATAGGATTTTATAGGCTGAGACTTGATCTCTAACTAGAAGGCTGCATTTGTCTTGTCCACTCGAGCTCTGGACAGAGATTTGCTTCATTGCTTGTGGTTCTGAGTTGTTCAGTCTTGTGGAAGAATTACTAGAGAAGAGCA
>NW_022442560.1:0-4376 GCF_009761245.1 Sapajus apella
GGAATCTCCTTTTGGTTTAATGATTATTGGCATTTTATTTTCATTTCCATAATTTATTAAGATACTAATTTTGTCCTAGTTTTACTGTTTTTACTGGTCTAGAAAGTCTAGGAAATGTTAAAAGATAATTTTTCATATTCCTCCCTGTGTAGGCAGGCCCTAAGACCCCTTCAAGTTTTGGTACCTCACTAGGAAGCCTCAGAGGACTCAGCATAGAGTTGTATTACAAACAAAAGTTTAACAAAGGGAAAAGGCACAGAGTGAAGTACAAAGGAAACAAGGTACAAGTTTTCAAGAGTCCTTACCCAGTGGAATCATACAGAATACATTTAATACCTCCAGCAGTGAACTGTGACAAGTATAAAATGTTGTCTACCAAGGAAGTTAATTAGGGACTCAGTACCCAAAGTTTGACTGGGAACTGGTTTCCCTCCTGCCTCTGCCAGAATCCCAGACTCTCAGAAGATGTAAAGCAGGTGCCCAGAATAAATCATATTGTTTGCACAAACAGATTAGGAACAGTAAGCCACTTTCATTAGTTAGAAAAAGTGAACACTTCAAAAATCCAAGTTCCCAAACACCAGCCCATTGCCAACTTTGCAACAAGACCCTTGTAAGAATGGCAGGTGCAAGACTGCTATGATAATTTTTTTGTGCACATCTCCCTAGATATAGGATGGCCAAACTTGTGTCTAAATCTAGAGCCCTGAAGAAAATCTCAAGCTCCTGGGGGAGTGTAGATTCATAGAATGATATGAATTTCTGGTGGGAAATTGAAATCCCAGCCCTGTAACTCACATGAGTCTAGAAGCCAAATGTACAATTCCTCAGAGGTACAGGAAACTCTAAGCTGAAAAATTAAGGTAAAACTGGTGCTATCCCTGGGGTGCTTGGCAGAGCAAATGAAGGGCCATTCTGGAGAGAAGCTTCCAAAATGCAGGCCACATGGAGTTCTCACAGAAGAAAGCAAGTCACACTAAAGATGGGCTCACATTTAAAAAGTGTAAAGCTCATAGGAAAAGAATTTCCCCAACGTATGAATCCTTTGACTAAAGAAACATTAACACAATAAATAAAAATAAATCAACACCTAGAGACATCATAGTAAAACTGCAGAATACCTAAGACCAAGGAAAAACCTTAAAATTTAAAACTCACCAGTATTTTTAAAGTATATACTCTTGTCATTACTTGTGTCACTTTTCAGACTTAACACAATATAAACATTAACTCTTTAGAGTCAATATCACTATAGAAAAAAAGTAGTATTCTTAGTACTTGGAGATATCTTTTTGAAATGTAAACATCAAAAGATAGCATCCCTATCTTCCCATTTCTGGGAAAATATTTTGAAATCTGATTTTTTTGATGGAAGGTTTAAAGAATGCCTTATAAAAAAAAAATTGGAGTACTACTCCCTCTGATATCCTTACTCATCCTAGAACTAATTCAAGTTGAATTTGAAGCTTTTTCATTGTAACTTAAAAATTTCTGACTCAAGTCAAAGTAGGTGTTTGATTTCAGTTGTCACCTAGGTCAGCACAATAAGAAAGGAAAGATCATAAACCTGGAGACAAGAAAAATCTCCTTTGTCCTTTTCTCTGACAAAGTTGCCAAAGTTGACCTTTTATTTAATTTATAATGTTATTCTTTTGCTAAAAACTCTCAGCTTAGGCACTAAAATTTGCCTTTCTAACAAATATTTATACAAATATCCATGTTGTATTTATCTTTATATTCATCTGATTCCTACTGGGGCATGCTTACCATGTATGTATCTGTGCTGGATGCATTAGACTTGCCATTCAGGGTAGAGGACTGGACTGAGGATAGGTTGTTAGGAATTAAAATCAACATAGAAACAACACTCAAAGTCAAGACTACGAGGAAGTTCTCTGAAGGATTAGTATACAACAGAGAAAAGCAGAGTCCTGAAGCATAGAAAAATGACTAAAATTTAGGAGCAGTATGAGAAATCTAAGCCAAAGAGGAGTCATATTTCAAAGAGGAAAATGAGCATAAGGTACTAAAATTTCCAAGAAAGTCAAAATACAGTGTCAGAATAATGAAAACATAGGGCTACTGAATTCAGAAATTGGAAAAATAATTGGAGACATTCATTGAACAACAAAAATTAAGACATTTACAAATAAGAAAACAGTGAGCAATCAGAAAATGGATGCATTTAATAGAGGATTTAATGGAAATCATTTATTCAAGAAATTTAGCAGTAAATAGATAAAGATGATGACAGCTATGGAGAGAGTGGCAGAGTCAGAAAAAGGTGACTAACATATCAGAAGACCACATTTTTAAAAGAATGGAGGCAAAATTGGGTCAGTAATACTAATGACACTAATTCAGGAAGAAAGAAACCTCATGGGGGATTAAAATCCAAGATGGAGATACAAGATAAACACTAAAGAGATGAGACAGCTCCTTACTAGGAAAATTCTCACCGATGTTGAGATATAATACAAAAAAACACAGAAGCTCCTACGGGGGGCTCTAACACTGTTGCAGTTCATTCTCTTCTGTGGGGCAAGGAGAAAACCTTGGGAGTGCTGTGGGGAGTCAGTGAGGTGCCACTGAAAGGAGACAACAATCTGTGAGGTGGACCACAGCTGTATAGCTCTGATGGCCTCCCGCAGCCCTCTAGATAATTTTTATAAAAACTAAAATAATAATTAAATCACAGCGAGAGGGAGTGAGTCCAGTCCATTAAATTGGCTAACAGGATGAGATTCTAAAATTAGCAACTGAAAATAATTATTGTTTGCAAACCAAAAAAGCCTAAGTCAGAGAAAACTTAGCTGGAGCTACTCTCACTCAACAAATAAAACAGACTGGCCCAAGGGAAAAATTCTGTAAAGAAACTATATACCATGTCAGTAAATATAATATTTATTTTCATATATTCTTTGAAAAGTGTCAGCGTGAGTAGTTTCTCATTTACTTTTGCATAGAAGGGAGACTCCCTATTAAAACTATTTATGTGAAGTTCAGATGCCAGTGAAAGAGTAACGAAGAGGGAGCAGGAGAGTGTATTCACTGGTAGAAAAAAAACTAATTCTGCAAGAGCTACATGAGGCATATGAGAGAGGCGTTTCCAACTTGCACCCAGAAGGCCAGTATCACACACACCAGTCCTGAAGGAGAGCAAAGCTTGACAGTCTGTTAGCACTGAACAGACTCAGTTGCAAGAGTTGGTAGATAGACTATGCAAAGGGATGTCAATCAATGAAAAGATGATTTCTGTAGGATAAATGTGATGAGATTTGTTGTTGCTGTTATATCTAACATGACTGCATTGTAGATTTTAAAATAAAGTACATCAAGCCTTATGTCTCTTTTTCTATTTCAAAGGCAGTCTAAATTTTCTCAGAAGCTGATTTATTGATGAGCCACTGACTGTGAATGACAAAAGTCTTCTACCATTTTGGAAGAGCTCTGTCTATGACTGATACCTAAACAATAATGTTTTGTGCCAGGGAATACATAAGTTTATTTGTTTGATATGTTTTGTTTCTGTTGTTTTGAAATACAAATACAGGGTTTTTGAGAAATAGTTACCTGAGAACAAACCAATGCTTCCTAAAAAAACAACAAAAACTTGGGTTGCTATCTAAGGGTAGTGACATTTATTTTGTCCAGATTTTGCCAACTTAAAAGTAAATATTTTGTATCAACATTCACAGGTGAAAAATCAAAATGCAGCAGCAGTTCATCCATGAGATTAATAAATAAAATGCAATTTAATAAGATTCTCATATACTCAATCATCTGCTTTCAGCTCTATTTGGTATTATTTTTGAAAAGCCTGATATGCTTGTTAGCAAAGCATAGCACGGATTCAACAATTCCAGACACTGTTTTGATATTTTTTCCATTATTCATTCATTCATTCATTCATTAATTCTTGGATTTCTTTTTTTTTTTTTTAATTCTGGGATTATACATTGGATTTCTCTAACTATGCTCATTCCTGAGTCATGGGGCACATGTATGCACACCCACACACAGTTTTCAACAGAATATTTAAACAGGAAATAACTGTATAAAGAGAAATATCAAAGAGAAAAATCAAGAAAATAAAAAGCACATCTTGTATTATCTTTCCATTCAGATAGGCTCCGTAGAAAAAGGAGGGTTTCAGGTTGGAATATAACTCTATGGATATAGAATTCAATTATTGTAAAGAAAAAGAGATCATCTCTAGAAGATCTAAACCTAGACTCAAGATATCGCACTTCTAAGAAAACTTTCTAAACTATACCATAACAACCAAACATCAGGAATTTGAGGCCTACCAAGGGCCATCGTTTTTGGGGAATCTCCTTTTGGTTTAATGATTATTGGCATTTTATTTTCATTTC
>NW_022442561.1:0-3969 GCF_009761245.1 Sapajus apella
TCTAAAGGGGAGTTAATTTTTTAGTGATACAAAGATTTTATATGTTAAATAGCTGAATATTCTGTTTCTAAAACATATTTTTATGGAAAAAATACCAGGCTGTTGATACATACAGCTTTCAATGCCCCAATTCTTTTGCATTCCAAATTATGGTTAATTTTAAAGCATGTGTTTGATTTAGAATAATGAAATCTTTATATATATATATAAGTCAGTGCTCTTCAGAAAGGTTAATTTATTCAGCAAAATGTGTTTATCATTTCTTTAAATGTCCTTGTAAATTTTAGTGTTCTTTAATATAGATGATATTTAATAACATACTTATGTTTCCCTTTTTCATTTTAAAGGAAAACATCGTAAAACAGGAAGAGATGTAGCTATTAAAATCTTTGACAAATTAAGATTTCCAACAAAACAAGAGAGCCAGCTTTGTAATGAGGTTACAATTCTACAGGTTCTTTGATTCTCATTTTGGGGGGAGGGTATAAAAATCCCTCATCCTTTACTTCTGCAAAACAAAGAAATTTTCTCTAAAAACTTGTGGCATAAATATTTGGAACACTTTAAAATAATTGAAATGGTGGATCAAGGATCAGAACTACTGCCTGAATAGTATCTCTCCTGAGTCTAGACAGCAGTTGTTCTTTTTTATGTATTTAATTCTAGGTTTTAATATATAATTAATATTCATTAAATGGGTAATGTTTCAGCATTTGCTCATAGTGGACATGCTGAGACCACTTTTTTACATTACAAATGACCTTGCCTTTATAAACATGTCTTCTTTATGCTGTGATAATTATATGAATTGGGTTTGTAACTGTCAGCATATCTGTTACGGGAGTAAGATACGTCTGAGAAGCAGATCACCTTGATTTTATTAATATCCTCTTTGTCTCTCACTGTAAGGCTTTCATTTGACATTGAGTATGTCATTTAACTTCTTTCATTAATAACGGTTCCTTTTTCAAACCAGAATTTGATAATAAAATGTATTATGTGATAAAGACATAATTTTTGTAACCATTAAAAATATTTTGTGGACCAAAGGGAAATAGAGCAGTTGTTTGCTAAATCAGTCATCATGGCTATCTAGTGTACTCGATTGTGACTGTTGATAAATGCCTATTTATCAATGGCATTTGATATGGACTCACTATGTTCTCGGCTTACATGGGGAAGAAAAGAATCATAGATGTGAACATACCAATTAATGGATTAATGGCTTAGTGTTTGCTAATGATTTTACAAATAATTGCCATGATTTTTTACTGTCAGGCAAGCACGTCATAATTTCTAATTCCCAATTTTAATGGACAGTTTTTTTTAGCAAAACAAAACACTGCATTTCTTCATTTATAGTTTCACTTAATTGCCATTTATTGAGTTTCATAAGATAAAAAGTTGAAAAGATATGATTTCTGCCCTAAAGGATCTCATGTATACAGCTGCTGTACGTAGAAACATAACATAGACTTTTCTGGGACTCGGAATTTCTAAAGATGTTGTTTCTGTGCCTTTAGACAACTAATGTAAAGAGGGCTGGCTATGTTCTCTGCTTACATGGGGAAGAAAAGAAACATAGATGTGAACATACCAATTAATGGATTAATGGCTTAGTTTTGCTAATGAGTTACAAACAACTGGCAATATTGAGCTGCAGATGACCTCTGAAACTCTAGTAAATGACATCTTCCCTAACCTGGCCCTTGCACTTCCAATCTCCACCTCATCGTGGTCTCCTGAAGGAAGATACTTTTGCAGGGAAGGAATCTCCAGAGTTAGCATGTGTATAGGAGATGTTTATTTTTCTTTACAAGACAGGAGAAGAGATCTACATGGTTAACATGGTTACGTCTTTCTATATTTTACTGCAATTGCAGAAAACTGACTAGATGTTGGAGTTCTAAGTTTCTGTGTCTAGGCATTTTAATCGGCTTTCCCCAAGTCTGTCAACACAGTATCAGCTACTGACTTGACAGGTAGAGAAATAAAATACAGCCAGGCATGGTGGCTCATGCCTGTAACCTCAACACTTTGGGAGGCTGAGGCGGGCAGATCACCTGAGACCAGCCTGGCCAACATGGTAGAACCCCGTCTCTACTAAAAATACAAAAATTAGCCAGGGGTGGTGCCAGGCACCTGTAATCCCAGCTACTTGGGAGGCTGAGGCGGGAGAATCACTTGAGCCTGCAAGGTGGAAATTGCAGTGAGCCATGATTGTGCCATTGCACTCTAGGCTGGGTAGCAAAATGAGACTCTGTTTCAAAAAAAAAAAAGGAAAAAGAAAAAGAAAAAAAAGGAAAGAAAATACAGCTGAGTATAAGCTACCTTCCAATTCCTCTTTTAAAAGAGGTCCCCAGTCCCTGGGCTGTAGACCTGTACCTGTATGTGCCCTGTTAGGAACTAGGCTGCACAGCAGGAGGCGTGCAGTTGGTAAGACAGCATGACTGCCTGAGTTCCACCTCCTGTCAGATCAGCAGCGGCTTTAAATTCAAATAGGAGTGTGAACCCTATTGTGAACTGTGCAAGACAGAGATCTGGTTGTGCACTCCTTATGAGAATTTAATGCTCACCCCCCATGCTCTCCTGGAAAAATTGTCTTCCACCAAACCCATTTCCTGTTGCCAAAAAGGTTGGGGACCATGGTTTTAAAATATTAAATGCAGACAACAACTCAGATGCAGTAAATATACATTTGGAAAAGCTTCATTATAATAAGGTTTTCTAAAGAGTTTGGTTAGGTTGAAAGTCCAGTTCTGCTTCTGGAACACATGAAAAAGCCAAACATCACTGATAGCCTGAAATCTCAAAAGTTTCCATTACTTATACTTAACCCCACTACCCCTAACCATTCTTTGCTTCTTTCATCAAACTAGTGTTTACTGAGTACATATCATGAGCCAAGCAGTGTTGTAGGTCCAGTAGATACAGCATGGACAAAGGCACACTGGTTTTTGCTGTCATGGGTCTTTAAATCACATCACTCAGCTATATTCAGTTATGCTCAGTTGAATATTTGCAACGTATTTATGTACTGATTTTCAATCACATAACCTGTACAATGTGTCATTTCTAGACTTGGTTTAATTATATACAGATACTAGGTTCAGTAGTTCATACTTTCTTATGAAACTGCCAATTATGTTTAAATATGTTCATCAAGAATAGAAAATTAATCATGTCCCCCAAATGAAAATAAACAAAGCAAAAGAAGAAAAAAGAAAGAAGGAAGCCACTTTGAGCTCCTTTAACCCTTGTCAGAATGATGGTAATTCAGTATAAAAAGATGGTGGTGTTCAAGCTCGCCTGCTTTGAGTCCTTGCTCAATGGTCACTCTCTACAGATACATGAGCGCTACTCTAACTCCCTATTTAAAATTGCAGTCCAAACCCCCTTCTCCATACTTCTCCCACCCTGATCTGTTTTCTTCTCTATAGCACTTATGACTTTCTATCCTGCTCTATAATTGTATTTATTATAATTGTTGCAAGTTCTTCTCACTACTCCCAACCCTGGCCCTACCACTAGAATATACACTTCAGGAGGACAGTTGTCACTGATTTGTTTACTAATGTATCTCCACCTCCAGAAATCATTCCTGGCATATATTAGCTGATTAATAAATTTTTGTTGCATTAATTAATTAAAGTTGTACAGAAACACCATCGTATCATATAAGGTGACATCCACAGTATCCAACCAAGTAGCAAAAGGCTGGTTAGTTAGTTAAAAAGGATTATGTGTGTTTGCTCTGCAGAAACCCTCATTGTGTCATTTTATATTTATTATTAAAAGAAGAGCTCACCATCTTGAACCTGAAGAGACAAAATGGTAACGAGGGTGGGAGTGGGGGTTGGTATTCCAGCTCTCTAACTCTCATATGTTCAAAAAAAGTACCATGATTAAAGTCAATTGAATGAAGAGGAAGATTTTCTTTTTCTTTTATTTCTTGAGAAATAAAACTCT
>NW_022442561.1:4169-4376 GCF_009761245.1 Sapajus apella
TCTGTTTTTGTGAAAAATCACCTGAGCTTATAGAAGACTTCAAAATTGTGTAAATAGAGAATATGAGAAAAGGTAGAACTCTCCCTTTTCTCCCCCATTTCATTTTCTGTACATAACTTAGGCAAAAGCTTTCTGATTTAATCATCAGAAAACTAAGCTTTTTAGATACTTTTGAATAATTGAGGATAAAGCAAGTCTAAGTCTTAT
>NW_022442562.1:0-4375 GCF_009761245.1 Sapajus apella
GGGGGTACGGCTGGGGGGCGACTTCCCCGTGGACAGGTGGAAGGCCGCCTGCGAGGGTGACCAGGCCGGCGGGGTCAGCGCGCAAACCGGATGTGCTGGGTCCAAAATCACTGATTAGTTTGGGGGCCGCGATAGCTCGAGTCCTCCCACGCCACTGCCGGGCTGCAGGTCCCGGGCTTTCCCCGCGCGGCTGCCGGCTCCGCTAGAGGAGCCGTCTCGGGTCCAGCGCCCGCGTCCTCCGCGTCCTCCGCGACCTCCTGACGCCACCTGAGGGCCTCAGGGGGACCGGGCTCCCGAGGCACCGCCGGCCGCCAGGCGGACGAACCTCGGCAGTGGCGGGTGATGGGGACGCCGGGGACCGCGGCGCTGAGGGCGGCCGCTCACCCGCGAGCCGACGCCCCGCCCCGCCCCCCGCCCCGCCCCCAGCCCCGCCCCGCGAGCCGACGCCCCGCCCCCAGCCCGCCCTCCTCTTCCCGGGCCCCCGACGCCCCGCCCCTCTCCGTGCGCCAGTGGCCACCTCGCCCGGCACCACCCCGCGGGCTCCTCGCATTGGCCGAGTCCCCGCGGCCACGCCTCCCCCCAGACTGAGGCCGCTTATTGGACGCGGCGGCCGTGGCCAATCGGAGCCGCTCTTGCTGCGACGCGGTGGCCGGAAGCGGAGCGAGGTAGAAGCTGGGTCGGCGCGGGTTCGGTGCCAGAGCCGTTGCGGGGCCGCGTGGAGCGCGTGCGGGGTCTCCGGTCCAGGTGGGTCTGTCGGATTGGGGCGGGCGCCGCGCGCGGCCGGGCGCAGGGCCGGCCGGGTTCCCAGGGCCGCGACTCCCCGCTGTCTCCTCCCGCAGGGCGCGGCATGGGCGTCCTGGCCGCGGCGGCGCGCTGCCTGGTCCGGGGCGCGGACCGGATGAGCAAGTGGACGAGCAAGCGCGGCCCGCGGAGCTTCAGGGGCCGCAAGGGCCGGGGCGCCAAGTACACCGGCTTTCTCACCGCCGGCTGGAGGTTCGTGCAGATCCAGGAGATGGTCCCGGAGTTCGTCGTCCCGGATCTGACCGGCTTCAAGCTCAAGCCCTACGTGAACTACCGCGCGCCTGCGGGCGAGGAGACGCCCCTGACGGCCGCGCAGCTCTTCAGCGAGGCCGTGGCGCCTGCCATCGAAGAGGACTTCAAAGACGGTACCTTCGACCCTGACAACCTGGAAAAGTACGGCTTCGAGCCTACACAGGAGGGCAAGCTCTTCCAGCTGTACCCCAGGAACTTCCTGCGCTAGCGGGGCTTGGGGGCTGCGAGCCCTCCCGGGGAGGGGCGGCCTGCCCTCACCTCTTTTCCATTAAAGGCCTTTGCCAGCTCTGCGGTGTTTGTGTTTTGACCTCAGGTCATGGCAGAGTGTGCAGCAGGACAGATTTCAGTGCAGAGACCTAGGCAGCGTTCTCGTGCACACTCTGCGCAGTGTGAATCTCTTTGGAAGTCATCTTCCCAGCCAGAAGGTTCTGGGAACCTGCCAAGGGCAAGAACGCATTACTCAGCTTGCAGGAGAAGCAGTTTACAAGGCAGATTGTAAATGACAGCACTGGTGTCAGTTCATCCCCCGAGTTACTCACCCAAGGAACAAAGATCTAGAGATGGGGTCTCACTGTGCTGCCCATACTGGTCTTGAACTCATGGGGTCAAGTGATCCACCGCCTCCGCCTCCCAAAATGCTGGGATTACAGGTGTGAACCACTGCGCGGCCTAGGAAGATTTGTCACTATATTATATTAGCATGTTGTATCATCAGAAATAAAGGGATAGAAGTGCATGTATTTTGCTTCTAGTCACCTATATATCGTATTAGTAAATGCTGAGGATTTGACAGGTAGTGGCCTGCATTTCAACCACAGTTCCTCCCAGAGAGGTGACAGCCTTCACAGCAGGAGTTAGATGTAACACACACAGTTTGTTCCTGTGGGGTCCAGCCCTACAGGGTCATGGGGTGTCCCCTATCGCTGTGCAAGGCGCAGGATCCAAGAAATAAAAGACAGGACACCAAAGGACAAAGAAAGTGCAGCTGGGCTCAGGGGGCCTCACTGCTTACAAGCAGAGACAGGCGAGGCCCCAAACATCCAGGAGCATCTATTTATTGGGTACAGGTTAGCGGGCAGGGTAGTGAGTGGGGTCATCTTAAGGACAGTGATAGGGTCAAGACAATCACGTGAGCAATAAACAAGAGGTCCACCCCCATTAGGTCACCTAGGCTAGGAAATGGGCAGTGCGCAGCAAGGGGGCCACCCCCATTGGGTCTCCGAGGCAAGGAAGTGGGCCGTGCGCAGTGAAGGGGGTGCAGTGTGCAACACTTCTTATCTAGGGGCAGGCTGCTTCTAAGGAATTCTATCGGAGGATGCTTTTGAATCGGCACAGTAAAGTTGTCAGGGTACATAGCCACCTGCTGGCAGCTTCCAATGATTCTATACGAGGATGCTTTGAGTCAGCATAGCAGCAACAGAGCTGGCAGGGTCTACAGCCATCTGCTGGCAGCTTCCAGTGATTTCTATAGGAGGATGCTTTGAATCAGTACGTAGCAGCATGGCTGGTGGGGTTTTAAGCCGTCCGACGCCCGCAGGCTTGCCGGCCTGAGGCCAGCCTTCCACAAGACGCAAGGTACTGCAACTCCTTTTCAGGAGGAGTGACTTGCTCCAAGCCTGTCATACAGCGGGTATCTTTATGATACTGAACGCTGCCGCCTGGGCCAGCCTGCTATGTAGCGCATGGCCTTTCAGGCAGAGGCACTACCACCTGGGCCACAGATTCTTGTCCTGGTATAACTGTTTTTCCCTTAAATCTTGCTCTGCACCGTGTCTGCTCTAGACATTCCTCCGACTATAAGCAAGATATGATTATGTATGTATAGCTGTTTTTCCCTTAATTCATGCTCTGTACTGGGTCTGCTCTAGACATTCCTCTGACTACAAACTAAGGTATGATTATATGTAAAAGGATTATATAGAAAGAAGTCAGCAGTAAATTATTCTTCAGGCACTACTTGTGCCACGGGTCTGCCTAGCTCTCCTTCCTCAGTGCCCAAAAAGGGTATTACCCACATGTTCCCACACCTGGAGCCACCATCTGTCCAGTATTTGGGAGCTAATCCATGAGTGCTACAATGAGTGTTCCCTACCGACTCCACATATTTCAAACTGACGACCCTCAAGGCAACTCGGAACACACCCTCCCTTTTACTTACGTGCACAGAGATCCAACACAGGTTGAGTGTCCTTATCCAAAATGCCTGGGGCTGGGTGCAGTGTTTCATGCTTGTAATCCTAGCACTTTGGGAGACCATGGTGGGCAGCCTGCCTGAGGTCAGGAGCCTGGCCAACATGCTGAAACCCATCTGTACTAAAAATAGAAAAATTAGCCAGGCATGGTGGTACACACCTGTAGTCCCAGCTGCTTGGGAGGCTGAGGCAAGAGAATGACCTAATCCTGGGAGGTGGAGGTTGCATAGATGTGAGATGGAGCCACTGCACTCCAGCCTGAGACTCTGTCTCAAAAAAAAAAAAAAAAAAGCTTGGAACCAGAAGTGCTTTGGCTTTCAGATTTTAGAATATTTGCCTATACATAATGAGATATCTTGGGGACGGGATACAAGTCTAAACATGAAATTCAATTTTGTTTCATATACACCTTATACACATAGTCTGAAGGTAGTTTTATACTATATATTTTTTAGGCTAGTCAAGTGCAGCTGTGAGAGAAAGAACAAATCTATAACTGATTGTAATCAGTTCTTTATACAATATTATTTTTATTATTGAATTTTTTAGAGATAAGCGCCATTGCTTTGTTGCCCCTGGCTCACTGCAGCCTCAACCTCCTTGAGCTCAACAATCCTCCGGCCTCAGCCTCCCAAGTGTCTAGACCACAGGCACATGTACCAAACCTGGCTAATTTTTTTTTTTACTTTTTACAGAGACTGGGTCTTGCTAAGTTGTGCAAGCAGTCCTTCTGCCTCAGCCCCTCCCAAAGTGCTGGGATTACAGATCACTGTATTTTTAATAATATACTCGTCACGAGTTCCACTGCTGGATTTTCCAAAGGTTTTGGGATTCTGGATTTTTGGACTGGCTGTGCTCCATCTATACAAGCATTTCTGTGCCATGATGAAGCATTAATGTTCACTTTAAACATGTTATAGTCATGTTTTTCCAAAAATTTCATTTAATATAAAGTTTCTCCAACTAGTACAAAAGGCTGAAAGTCAAAATCTGCCTGAGAAACTAATAAATCTGCAGGCTGGGAACCCACCCCCTCCCCAGCTGCACCCCCACACCCCGACCCACCCCCTCCCCAGCTGCACCCCCACACCCCGGACCCACCCCCTCCCCAGCTGCACCCCCACACCCCG
>NW_022442563.1:0-4373 GCF_009761245.1 Sapajus apella
TAAGGTTGGGGAGGAAAAGACATGAACACCATTTGTAGAGCCACAGTGCAATCCAGTAGAAGTTGTTTTTGAACATGACAACAGGCTGCAGAGACACTTGACTTCAGCCAGGCACTGAATTCAGGGAGGATGTGTGAGGCTGGATGGACTCTGCCTGATCCAGGCTCTCCGTGACTGGGGTTTAGAGTCTGAGAACAAAGCGAACCTAACATTGGGACCCCTTGAAGAAGCAGCTACTCTAGAGGCCCCCGAGACAGAGCAGGCAGGCAGCCCCAAGATCAGTCAGACCACAGGGCGGAGCTACCCCGGCAGCCATTTTGAGAGGAGCAGAAGGTAAGCCATGGGTCACTAATGACAGACAATGGGGGCGTTTACTCTGGTCTCTTTTGTGAACAATTCTGAGGTGCCCTTGACTGGAGCCACACTGGGTCCAGGGAGCCCCTGTCTTGGTGGGGAACAAAGATGCTTCGGGGTGCTGTGTGTGCAGTGACTTAAGTCTGGCTATTCCTTGAGACAGCCAGGGGAACCCATGGCGGGCCGACCTGCCTGTCCTTCCTAAAGACAGCTTTGGCGCCAGGACACCATCCTGGGAATGAGCCCACGCCAAAGGCCAGCCAGCAGCTCCTCTCTTGTCCAGCTTCACTCTTCAGGCTCCAGGCGGCCATCTCTATTACGCTCCTGGGTTTTTCCCAGCACTTGTGCTCAGTTGCCTCCCGTTTCTGGAAACAGTTTCCGCTTGATGGCAGTATGGCTCTACAAACGACAAGCACAAGCATAACACTGCCCTCCAAGCTGAGGGCCTCCACCTTTTGCCATTTGAAAAAAGTAAATAAGAAAAAGAAACAAAACCAGACAGGGAGAAGAGAAAGGAATCAGCCACCTGGGCCAAAAGGATCCATTAAACTCAGGGGACCCTAGGACCAAGAACCAGTATGCTGAAGACACTGCCAGAACGCTGTTGAGACAGCCAGCCTCTGCCCTTCCTTTAGCTCTCCCCAGATTGCATGGCCCCCGCTAGTGCGGAGTGTTCACAGGCTTGATGACAAGAAAGGAGACAGGGGACAATCTGTCAAGGCTCCTAATGGCTCAGAGTTTCACACTTAGAGCATCCAGGAGAAAGGGATATATGGCGTGTCGTCGTGTCATGAGGTAATCTCTAAACTGTTCATTTACTGTGACATTTCACCTAAAAAGAACATGTGGGCAGCTTGTTGGTAAACTAGAGGGACTCAACCGGTGACTTTTATGTCGACTCCTTTAAGAACGAAAGTGAAGTTCCACCAAGCCTAGTGCTGCACTGCAACATCCCCCACTACCAAGAAGCAGCAGATTAAGCAGTTTTCTTGAACACATGCTGCGCAGTACCGAAAGTGAAAAGAGAAAGTGAAAAAGAAGCACAAGCAGAGGAAAAAACAAGAAGAAAAAGAAGAGGAAAATGCAGGAGGAGGAAGGGGAGTAGTAGAAAGAAAAGATGAAGAGACGGAAAAGCAAGAAGAGGAGGAGGAGCAAAAGAAAAGAAGAGGAAGAGGAAGAGGAAGACGAAGAAGAAAAGAATAATAATAAGAAAAAACAGGAGGAGGAGGAGAAGAAGAAGGAGAGGAGAAGGAAAAAGAACTAGAATATAAAGAAGACTTACAAACTGGTGAACCACCACATTCCAGTGAGCCCCCATGCTACATCTGACATGGCAAGTTGCTCTCCCCCCAGGACAGCCACCTGTGAAACCCAACCAGAATACCCCTCCCACTTCTGGGAAAGCATGAGTGCCTAAGCTCTAGTGATAGAGGTAGCTGAAGGCCTCACACAAGAGTCCGTCCAGTCCAGTCCCATCTCAACAAACTGCCCCAACTCCCTGCTGGTGGATAGGTCAACAATGTGCAGAAGCCTGTGAACCTGGTTGCCTTTGATTCAAACTATCGTCCCTTCCTCAGGAGGGAGAGTGTTGCCTAGGGACAAGTGTGGTGCATACAAGAACGTGGCCTGGCCTCTTGCTTAGGAGGCCTTGTAGATTCATAGAGGAATCTGCAGCGCCACACAAGCAGGCCCACACACTCACACACCCACCCACCCTTCCAACTGAACTCCATCACACAGCCCCCAGTGCCACCCATGACCACTATGCCACAGAACTAAGCATCTAATTTCTTGACCACAGTCTCCTCTGGTCAGTGGAATCCCTGTCCAGAGAAGAATGCAGAGGAAGGGAGGGAGGCAGAGACCCCCCTACTGTGGCAGGTTTCCCCAAAGTAACCATGCAGGTAGTAGAAAAGTTCTAGGTAGGTGGATGACCCTCGGCCAGTTTCTTTCTTTCTTATTTCTCTCTCTCTCTCTGTGTGTGTGTGTGTGTGTGTGTGTGTGTGTGTGTGTGTGTGTGTTTCTTTTGTTCCTTTGTAAGCAAAGGGGTTTAGAGTCCAAGAACGAAATGTACCTGACATTGGGATCCCTTGGAGAAGCAGCTACTCTAGAGGCCTTGAGACAGAGTAGCCAGACATACCCAAGACTACTCAGACAACAGGGCGGAGCTACTCCGGCAGCCATTTTGAGATGGTCATACAGGGATCCACTGGCCACTAACCACAGAGAATGGGGCCGTTTCCTCTGGTCTCTTTGGTGAACATTTTCGAGGTGCCCTTGGCTGGCTGAAGTGACGCTGCGTCCAGAGAGCCCCTGTCTTGGTGGGGAAAAAAGGCGCTTCAGGGTGCTGAGTGTAGAGCGACTCAAGACCGGCTGCTCCCTGAGACAGCTAGCGGAATCCTTGGCCGGCACACCTGCCTGCTCTTCCTTAAAGACAGCTGTGCAGCCAGGGCGCCATCCTGGGAATGAGCCCGGGCCAAAGGCCAGCCAGTAGCTCCTCTCTCGTCCAGCTTCAGTCTTCGGGCTTCTCTCGGCCATCTCTTTTGGACTCCTGGGTTTTTCCAGCACTTGTGCCCAGTTGCCTTCCATTTCCAGAACTTTTCCGCTTGATGGCAGTATGGCTCTACAAAGGACAACCACTAGCATAACCCTGCTTCTCCAAGTCGAGTGCCTCGGCCTTTTGTCATGTGAAAAAAGCAAATAGGAAAAAGAAAGGAAACCATACAGGGAGGAGAGAAAGGAATCAGCCACCTGGGTCAAGATGGACCACTAAATTTAGGGGACCCTAGGACCAAGAACTGATATGCGGAAGACCCCGAGGGAATGCTGTTGAGAGAGCCAGCATTTGCCCTTCCTTTGGCTCTCTCCAGATTGCCTGGCTCCCGCTACTGCGGAGTGTTCACAGGCTTGACTGACAAGAAAGGAGACAGGACAATTTGCTGAGGCTCCTAGTGACTCAGAGCTTCACACTTAGAGCATCCACAAGGAAAATGGGATATAAGGCGTGTTATGAGGTACTGGGTAAACAGTTCATTCACCGTGACAATTCACCTGAAAGGAACACTTGGGCAGGTCTTTAGTAAACTAGAGGGACTCAACTGGCGCCTTTTATCACTGCTGCTTTAAGAACAAAAGTGAAGTTCCATCACCTTTAGTGCTGCACTGAAACATCCCCCATTACCAAGGAGCAGCAGATGAAGCAGTTTCCTAGAACACATATCTGCGCAGATCCAAAAGTGAAAAGAGAAAATGAAAAAGAAGCACATGCAGAAGCAAAACAGGAAGAAAAAGAAGAGCGAAGTGCCGGAAGAGGAAGGGGAGTCACAGAAAGAAAAGAACAAGAGGCAGAAAAGCAGGAGGAGTAGCAGCAGAAAGAAAAGAAGAAGAGAGTAGAAGAGAAAGAAGAAAGTAGAAGGAGAAGAAAAAGAAGAAGAAAGACGAATTACAATAAAAAGAAGATGAACTGACTGGTGAACCACCACCTTCCACTGAGCCCCCATGATGCATCTGACAGGGCAAGTGGCTCTCTCTCCAGGAGAGGCACCTGTGAAACTCAACCAGAATACCCCTCTGGGCATGCATGAGTGCCTAGGCTCTAGTGATAGCGGGAGCTGAAGGCCTGGCACAAGAGTCCGTCCAGTCCTGTCCCATCCCAACAAACATCTGGCCAGACTTCCTGCTGCTGGCTGGCCAATATTGTGCAGATTCCTTTTGGACCTGGTTGCTTTGATCCAAGCTTTGGTGTCTTCCTCAGGAGCGAGAGTGCTACCTAGGGACAAATGTTAGGCGCTCAAGCATGTGGCCTGGCCTCTTGCTTAGGAGTCCTTGCAGTTTCCTACAGGAATCTGCAGCACCACACAAGCAGGCCCACACACCCATACACCCAGACCTCCTACTGAACTCCCTGACACAGACCCTAGTGCCACCCATGACCACTATGCCATAGCCCTAAGGGTCTGATTTCTTGCTGAAGTCTCCTCTGCTTCACTAGAATCCCTGCCAAGAAAAGAATCCAGAAA
>NW_022442564.1:0-4373 GCF_009761245.1 Sapajus apella
GGGAACACAGTTCCCGACAGACCACGACAAGGATGACAGCGAGCAAATGGATGTAGCCGCAAGGCACCAGGGACCATGGTGGTGGAGCTGGGATTTCCAACGCCTTGGTCCCAGACTGGAGGACTCAGGTGGAGGAGTGAGGCCAAGAGAAGGGCCCTGTGACACAGAGGAAGTGGGCTGTGCAGGCGAGAGCGGAGAGCAGGGGATCTGTTGTCACGGGGAAGGAAGGCACAAAGGGGGATGGAGACAGCGTGGAAGGAGAGTGTCTTGAAGACATGGGCGCTAAGGTGGGACAAGGCCGGAGGAGGGTGGGGCTGGCAGGAGCACCCAGGAGGAGTGGAGAGTCGGGTCTCAGGCAGGGCAGGAAAGGCAGGCTGACACTGGGTGCGTTTGCGTGGATGTGGGGAGGGGGATGGGGGAGGAAAGAGTGAGTGCTGATGACAAAACTGCTCTGGTGACAGGAAGAAGGTAGGAGATTCAGAGGCGCATGGTCCCCAGAGTGTTTGCACATGGTTTAAGAGAAAAAGATGGGAAGGGAATCAGGAAGGTTTCTGGGAGTCAGGATTGTGGAGTGCTGGAAAGGACCCATAGCCTGGGCCAGTGGGGCATAAGCATGGACAGCTGGGCAGAGCTTGTGGATTCGGTATGGTACGAGTGACGCAGAGATGTCTGCATCTGCTGAAGCAGTGGGTGCGGGGCCAGGTCAAGAAGGGAGGACGCACCTGAGAATATGACTCAGGCAGTGGAGAATCACAGATGGTGCTGGGAGAAGGCAGGATGGTGCAGGTGGGACAGTACCGTGCTGTGCAGCAGAGGAGGAAAGCAGGAGGAACGAGCAGCCTGGGCCCAGGAGCTGGCCACTGGGACATCAGGGGATGAGTCTGCAATACATGGAAGAGCAGGACAGAGGAGAGGTGTTCCCTAATGGGCAGGAAGAATGAGTTGGAGCAGGTTATAGAGCCCAGCAGCTTAGAGAGGTGAACTTGTTGAGAGGATCAGGGAATGTGTTGCATCAAGGGATGATTTGCATCCAAATCCTTGGTTTTGTTGTTCAGGAGTGGAAGAAATGAATGGAGGTAGTTTGTGAAGCAAAATATTCAAAGAGAAAGAGCCTGTAGTTCCAAGGTGCGGGGGTTGGGGGAGAGGGTGGGAGTGGCAGGTCCTATGCCAAAAACCAATAAGGAGGGAGGGACACGGGGAGTCCAGGGACTTTACAAGGTCTACGGAGAAGTCCATGGAAGAGAAATCGTGGTATAGGTAAGACAAGCAAGGAAGGAGGGAGAGGTGGGAGACCACAGTAGGAGGGTGCAGCGGCTGTGGCGCCTCAGAACTGTTGGGACCAATGTATCAGTGAGAGGGAAGGTGAGAGGAAGGAAGGTCGGGGGATGTTATCTAGAGAGGAAACCATTGTCTCCTTAGTGGCAGAATGGAGAAGGTAAAATGATCAGAGTTCCTATCAGACAGCAGATGAACTGAATACAGCACGCTGGGGACAAAGAGGCTGGCAGTAGCAGCAGTGAGGGCAGCTCAGGCTGGGAGCGGACCTTAAGGAAAAGACTCCTGAGTGCAAGGATTGACCCTGAGGCGGTAGGGAATGTAGACTGGATGTTGAAGACGAATCAGAGGGTCTCAAAGACAGCAGTGTAAGAAAAGGCAGTGAATGGCTGGTGAAAGGTTGCAAACTTTATCTAGTCTGGAGTCAGAAGGCACTATGTGGGTCGTGAGATGGGTCAGTGATGTTGATGGCAAAAGAAAGGGACAAGAGGGGTGTAAGAGGAGAAATAACTTCATGAATTTGTGTGGGGGAGGGGCAGAACTGAGCTTTGAGAGGCACCAACATGGAAAAGGGGAAGATGGAACACAGAATTCCCAAAATGGGGGCTGTGCCAGACCTCACAGTGCAAACTGTTGAAATAAGCAGTATTAAGGCCAGACCATAGGAGCAGAGCAGACTGGAGAAGCAAGAGCCTGGGCATTTGCAAACTGAGGCCCCTAGGAGAAAATGAGGGACAGGGCCAAAGAAACTGGGGTTACAGAGAGGGCATCAGGGATCACGGCACATTGAGACAGCAGCTCCACAGAAACCACTAGCAGGTAACTCAGAAACTTGGTGATGGACTCGTGGTTTGAGTCCAGTATGTGGGCAAAAAGATGCTTCCAAATGACAAAGTAGGGACTGCTAAGCAATGCAGAGAAGATAATTCGCAGTGATCATTAAATCCTTGGTTTTGCTGTTCAAGAGTGGGAGAAAGGTATGGAAGTGCAGCTTTCGAAGCAAAATATCCACAGACATCATGAGGCTCCAGTGGGGGTGGGGGACACAGGCTTCAAGCCTAGTGGAGCATGATAGGATTAGTGGGAAAAGTAAAGTCAGTAGCAGATGGGGACACAGTTAGACGGTAAATCCAGTGGTAGTCAGGGCAGCAGAGCTGGACAGAGGCAAGGGTAATTCTTTCTTGGGAGGCAAGAGTAAAGGAAAGGCAGAATAGGACAGAGGCCAGAACCTGAGTAAGAAGCAGGTCTTAAATCCTAAACACAGGTGTAGTGAAGGCAGTGTGGCCTAGAGGGAAAGAGGAAATGGTGGATCTGGACAGCCGCAATATCAAGCATATGGGCAGGGGTGCATCAGCTCATGGGAGCCCTACTGGAGGTAAATGGATATAGTGGAGGTGAGGAGAGGAAGAATAGGAGGAAGTGTCAGGACTGGCTGTGGAGTTTTGTAGGAACTCACTTCATGGAAGAGAAAGAGAAAAGAGGAGGCTGGAGTGGAAGAGGGCAAGGAAAAGGCAGCATCCGGGAAGGCACTGGCCTGAATCAGTGGAAGATCTGGAGGAGCAACAGAAAACAGTTGTTGAAGAGAAGGTGGAATAGGGAGAGGATGGAAAAGTTTGAGTGGTGAAAGCAGGTCAAAGTGGTGAGCGCATCCCTAGGGAAGAGATGACCGAGTCCGATGAAGCGACAGGTCCTGGGTGGTTGAGAGAAATGTGGACCACAGACAGGCAGGTGCCTTCCCTTGGCCAAGGAAGCAAAGAGAAGAAATGTGTCACAAGGGGAAAGCCTGCAAGAAAGAATGTGGAAGTGGGACGATGAGGCAGCGCAACTGGGGAGTCACCTACAGAAGACAGACAGGGTGGAGGGTCCCCCAGGGAAGGATGGAGGGCAGAGAGTGTGGTGGAACAACCCAAAAGAGCCAGGCAGGACAGCTACAGGTGGAGCGAGGTGAAACAGGAGGTCCCAGAGTAGGAAGAAAGGAACCTGGAATGCTCAGGGCAGCCTGCAAAGTTCATCATGGGGAAGGGGACATGTAAAAGAGGTGGATAGCAATAGGCAGGAAGGAATGGCTGTTCCTAAAGCTTGAAATTTGTTGCAAAGGTGCGAATTTTGGGCCAGGCTCTTTACTACGGATCCGGCGGGGAAGGGTGGGTGGTGGGGATGGGGTTTGGTATGGTTTGGGTAGGGGATGAATGGGTGGGGCAGGGTTGGGGGCAGTGGGACTGGGATTGGGATAGGGTTTGGGGTAAGGTGAAGTGAGCCAAGCTGTAGGCATGGGAACACCATCTTATTAATCTGAGCTGGTGGACAATTACATGTTGAGTGTTGAAGTTAATGAATACAGGCTAGAGAAGACATCTGAGTCCACCAAAAGAAAAAAAACAGAGTAGCTCAGAAAGGGTGAAAGTTTAAGATAAAGGGCTGCTTTCTGGGAAACAAACAGGATGATGACCACTAAAATGGGAAGTCTCTTTGGAGGCACCTTGTCAGTGATGTGAAAAGAGGAGGGATGATTAAGGAAAAATGTCAGGAGCAAGTGCCTAGGAGAATAAGACTGAGGCCACAGGTATGAACCGAGCGCCTGGGAGTCATATTGGATGGGTCAGGGGTATGAACGGTGGGATGTGCAGGTGTCAAAAGCACAACTCTCTCATGCAGACTGGCCTTTTGGGCATGCTGTGTGTTACGGTGTAAACGGGGAAGGCAATAAGGTGGTTCCAAGTGAAAAGCGCCAGGACTGTTGGGCAGGGAGAGGGAAATGCCGAGGTCTTTTGAGTAGGAAGTGTAGCTGGAACTACCAACATACTAAATGCTAGAAATGGGAGAGTAAAGGCCAGGGAGTCAAGGTGGCCGTCCACAGCAGTGATTCTTATCTGGGGTGGGGGGTGGTTTTCACCTGGAGGGAGGGCTGGGGGCATGGACCCCCAGGCAGGCCTATCCAATCATCTGAGGGGTGTTACGCTCAGAAAAAGTAAGGGGAAAAAGCAGTCTCTAAAAGGAACACAGACAATAGCAAAGGAAGGAACTGAGCCCAAAAGATGATTCTGATAGGCTGCCTTGGGGTCCTGCATCCTCAGGTGAGAATCACTGGTGGACGTGGG
>NW_022442565.1:0-4373 GCF_009761245.1 Sapajus apella
GGGAACACAGTTCCCGACAGACCACGACAAGGATGACAGCGAGCAAATGGATGTAGCCGCAAGGCACCAGGGACCATGGTGGTGGAGCTGGGATTTCCAACGCCTTGGTCCCAGACTGGAGGACTCAGGTGGAGGAGTGAGGCCAAGAGAAGGGCCCTGTGACACAGAGGAAGTGGGCTGTGCAGGCGAGAGCGGAGAGCAGGGGATCTGTTGTCACGGGGAAGGAAGGCACAAAGGGGGATGGAGACAGCGTGGAAGGAGAGTGTCTTGAAGACATGGGCGCTAAGGTGGGACAAGGCCGGAGGAGGGTGGGGCTGGCAGGAGCACCCAGGAGGAGTGGAGAGTCGGGTCTCAGGCAGGGCAGGAAAGGCAGGCTGACACTGGGTGCGTTTGCGTGGATGTGGGGAGGGGGATGGGGGAGGAAAGAGTGAGTGCTGATGACAAAACTGCTCTGGTGACAGGAAGAAGGTAGGAGATTCAGAGGCGCATGGTCCCCAGAGTGTTTGCACATGGTTTAAGAGAAAAAGATGGGAAGGGAATCAGGAAGGTTTCTGGGAGTCAGGATTGTGGAGTGCTGGAAAGGACCCATAGCCTGGGCCAGTGGGGCATAAGCATGGACAGCTGGGCAGAGCTTGTGGATTCGGTATGGTACGAGTGACGCAGAGATGTCTGCATCTGCTGAAGCAGTGGGTGCGGGGCCAGGTCAAGAAGGGAGGACGCACCTGAGAATATGACTCAGGCAGTGGAGAATCACAGATGGTGCTGGGAGAAGGCAGGATGGTGCAGGTGGGACAGTACCGTGCTGTGCAGCAGAGGAGGAAAGCAGGAGGAACGAGCAGCCTGGGCCCAGGAGCTGGCCACTGGGACATCAGGGGATGAGTCTGCAATACATGGAAGAGCAGGACAGAGGAGAGGTGTTCCCTAATGGGCAGGAAGAATGAGTTGGAGCAGGTTATAGAGCCCAGCAGCTTAGAGAGGTGAACTTGTTGAGAGGATCAGGGAATGTGTTGCATCAAGGGATGATTTGCATCCAAATCCTTGGTTTTGTTGTTCAGGAGTGGAAGAAATGAATGGAGGTAGTTTGTGAAGCAAAATATTCAAAGAGAAAGAGCCTGTAGTTCCAAGGTGCGGGGGTTGGGGGAGAGGGTGGGAGTGGCAGGTCCTATGCCAAAAACCAATAAGGAGGGAGGGACACGGGGAGTCCAGGGACTTTACAAGGTCTACGGAGAAGTCCATGGAAGAGAAATCGTGGTATAGGTAAGACAAGCAAGGAAGGAGGGAGAGGTGGGAGACCACAGTAGGAGGGTGCAGCGGCTGTGGCGCCTCAGAACTGTTGGGACCAATGTATCAGTGAGAGGGAAGGTGAGAGGAAGGAAGGTCGGGGGATGTTATCTAGAGAGGAAACCATTGTCTCCTTAGTGGCAGAATGGAGAAGGTAAAATGATCAGAGTTCCTATCAGACAGCAGATGAACTGAATACAGCACGCTGGGGACAAAGAGGCTGGCAGTAGCAGCAGTGAGGGCAGCTCAGGCTGGGAGCGGACCTTAAGGAAAAGACTCCTGAGTGCAAGGATTGACCCTGAGGCGGTAGGGAATGTAGACTGGATGTTGAAGACGAATCAGAGGGTCTCAAAGACAGCAGTGTAAGAAAAGGCAGTGAATGGCTGGTGAAAGGTTGCAAACTTTATCTAGTCTGGAGTCAGAAGGCACTATGTGGGTCGTGAGATGGGTCAGTGATGTTGATGGCAAAAGAAAGGGACAAGAGGGGTGTAAGAGGAGAAATAACTTCATGAATTTGTGTGGGGGAGGGGCAGAACTGAGCTTTGAGAGGCACCAACATGGAAAAGGGGAAGATGGAACACAGAATTCCCAAAATGGGGGCTGTGCCAGACCTCACAGTGCAAACTGTTGAAATAAGCAGTATTAAGGCCAGACCATAGGAGCAGAGCAGACTGGAGAAGCAAGAGCCTGGGCATTTGCAAACTGAGGCCCCTAGGAGAAAATGAGGGACAGGGCCAAAGAAACTGGGGTTACAGAGAGGGCATCAGGGATCACGGCACATTGAGACAGCAGCTCCACAGAAACCACTAGCAGGTAACTCAGAAACTTGGTGATGGACTCGTGGTTTGAGTCCAGTATGTGGGCAAAAAGATGCTTCCAAATGACAAAGTAGGGACTGCTAAGCAATGCAGAGAAGATAATTCGCAGTGATCATTAAATCCTTGGTTTTGCTGTTCAAGAGTGGGAGAAAGGTATGGAAGTGCAGCTTTCGAAGCAAAATATCCACAGACATCATGAGGCTCCAGTGGGGGTGGGGGACACAGGCTTCAAGCCTAGTGGAGCATGATAGGATTAGTGGGAAAAGTAAAGTCAGTAGCAGATGGGGACACAGTTAGACGGTAAATCCAGTGGTAGTCAGGGCAGCAGAGCTGGACAGAGGCAAGGGTAATTCTTTCTTGGGAGGCAAGAGTAAAGGAAAGGCAGAATAGGACAGAGGCCAGAACCTGAGTAAGAAGCAGGTCTTAAATCCTAAACACAGGTGTAGTGAAGGCAGTGTGGCCTAGAGGGAAAGAGGAAATGGTGGATCTGGACAGCCGCAATATCAAGCATATGGGCAGGGGTGCATCAGCTCATGGGAGCCCTACTGGAGGTAAATGGATATAGTGGAGGTGAGGAGAGGAAGAATAGGAGGAAGTGTCAGGACTGGCTGTGGAGTTTTGTAGGAACTCACTTCATGGAAGAGAAAGAGAAAAGAGGAGGCTGGAGTGGAAGAGGGCAAGGAAAAGGCAGCATCCGGGAAGGCACTGGCCTGAATCAGTGGAAGATCTGGAGGAGCAACAGAAAACAGTTGTTGAAGAGAAGGTGGAATAGGGAGAGGATGGAAAAGTTTGAGTGGTGAAAGCAGGTCAAAGTGGTGAGCGCATCCCTAGGGAAGAGATGACCGAGTCCGATGAAGCGACAGGTCCTGGGTGGTTGAGAGAAATGTGGACCACAGACAGGCAGGTGCCTTCCCTTGGCCAAGGAAGCAAAGAGAAGAAATGTGTCACAAGGGGAAAGCCTGCAAGAAAGAATGTGGAAGTGGGACGATGAGGCAGCGCAACTGGGGAGTCACCTACAGAAGACAGACAGGGTGGAGGGTCCCCCAGGGAAGGATGGAGGGCAGAGAGTGTGGTGGAACAACCCAAAAGAGCCAGGCAGGACAGCTACAGGTGGAGCGAGGTGAAACAGGAGGTCCCAGAGTAGGAAGAAAGGAACCTGGAATGCTCAGGGCAGCCTGCAAAGTTCATCATGGGGAAGGGGACATGTAAAAGAGGTGGATAGCAATAGGCAGGAAGGAATGGCTGTTCCTAAAGCTTGAAATTTGTTGCAAAGGTGCGAATTTTGGGCCAGGCTCTTTACTACGGATCCGGCGGGGAAGGGTGGGTGGTGGGGATGGGGTTTGGTATGGTTTGGGTAGGGGATGAATGGGTGGGGCAGGGTTGGGGGCAGTGGGACTGGGATTGGGATAGGGTTTGGGGTAAGGTGAAGTGAGCCAAGCTGTAGGCATGGGAACACCATCTTATTAATCTGAGCTGGTGGACAATTACATGTTGAGTGTTGAAGTTAATGAATACAGGCTAGAGAAGACATCTGAGTCCACCAAAAGAAAAAAAACAGAGTAGCTCAGAAAGGGTGAAAGTTTAAGATAAAGGGCTGCTTTCTGGGAAACAAACAGGATGATGACCACTAAAATGGGAAGTCTCTTTGGAGGCACCTTGTCAGTGATGTGAAAAGAGGAGGGATGATTAAGGAAAAATGTCAGGAGCAAGTGCCTAGGAGAATAAGACTGAGGCCACAGGTATGAACCGAGCGCCTGGGAGTCATATTGGATGGGTCAGGGGTATGAACGGTGGGATGTGCAGGTGTCAAAAGCACAACTCTCTCATGCAGACTGGCCTTTTGGGCATGCTGTGTGTTACGGTGTAAACGGGGAAGGCAATAAGGTGGTTCCAAGTGAAAAGCGCCAGGACTGTTGGGCAGGGAGAGGGAAATGCCGAGGTCTTTTGAGTAGGAAGTGTAGCTGGAACTACCAACATACTAAATGCTAGAAATGGGAGAGTAAAGGCCAGGGAGTCAAGGTGGCCGTCCACAGCAGTGATTCTTATCTGGGGTGGGGGGTGGTTTTCACCTGGAGGGAGGGCTGGGGGCATGGACCCCCAGGCAGGCCTATCCAATCATCTGAGGGGTGTTACGCTCAGAAAAAGTAAGGGGAAAAAGCAGTCTCTAAAAGGAACACAGACAATAGCAAAGGAAGGAACTGAGCCCAAAAGATGATTCTGATAGGCTGCCTTGGGGTCCTGCATCCTCAGGTGAGAATCACTGGTGGACGTGGG
>NW_022442566.1:0-862 GCF_009761245.1 Sapajus apella
ATGGGGCAGGACAAAGATCTCAGGCTTTGGGGTGGTTCTGTAAATCATCCTCTGTGGGTCTCCCTTGCCCTACAGATAAGATCTAGATGCTACCGTTTTCCTTGAAGGAAGATGATCAAATGAGAGCAAATGTGTAAACACCCAGCACACAGTCGGTGTTGAACAAAGTGTGCCTTCCTACCCGTCCTCACTTTGCTCCTATTACTCAGCAAAATCTGAGGATGTCAGTAACACTGAGGCCAATCTAGGAGCCCCAGGGGCCAGCGTGGTGGTGGCCTTCCACTCAGGGAGCAGCCCAGGGTAGGGGGCCCTGTGCAGATCTCGAAGTTATGTGCTGATCTGGCTCACCAACACCCCAACACCTTATCTAGAAAAGTCCTTCCATACCCACATGGGGGCCCTTCCAGCTGCCTGCCCTCATGCACCCAGGACCTGCCCTGTTATGCTCCCGATCAGGAACAGTCAGCTCTGGCTCCAGCCCTAGTTGAGCCTGGGACATGGTCCTTTCAGGAGCCAAAGAGCTCATCTGTCCCAGAGCAGACAAGCACTTGCCCTGCAGGAGTGCCTCTGGGCCTGCCCCACAGGGCCTGTGACCTTGTTCTGCCTCTGGTTGCTCTCATCCCTTCCCCTTGGGGGTGGCTGCCAGGAGGCGCTGTTTCCCCTCAGGCTCGAAGAGACCAACAGGCCAGCGCCCCAAGAGACCAGAATGGATTCTGGATTTTTTTTTTTTTTTTTTTTTTTTTGTAAGTTGGAGTCTTGCTCTGCCTTCCAGACTGGAGTGCAGTGGTGTGATCTCTGTTCACTGCAACCTCCATCTCCTGAGTTCAAGCAATTCTCTTGCCTCAGCCTCCTGAGTAGCTGG
>NW_022442566.1:962-4372 GCF_009761245.1 Sapajus apella
TTTTTGTATTTTTAGTAGACACGGGGCTTCCCCACGTTGGCCAGGCTGGTCTTGAACTCCCGAGCTCATGCAATCCTCCCGCCTTGGCCTTCCAAACTGCTGGGATCACAGGCATGAGCCACCGCCCTCAGCCTGGATTCCAGATTGGAAAAGAGGCAGGAGGCGAGTAATCACCCAGAATGCAAGGGGAGACAATGGCCCTTGTCTAATGGCTGTGAATCTGGCACTTCCCACGCAAGACCTGACCTCATCCTCCCGCCCACCACGATGGGGATGGGGTTGTGGGCACCAGTCAAGCTTCTAAGTCAAAGCACAGAGACTGACCTCCAGCTACATGAGCAAAAAATAAATGCCCTGCTCAAAAGACAGAGAACCAAACACCATCTCCCTGGGCCCGGGTCACACACCCTGGCCCTGACCAGCCTGACACCTCCTCAGCTTTGGGCCTGTCACCCAACATCAACCCTCACTCATTCAGCAAACCTGGGATGGGGGGGGGGTCAGCACCGTGGCCAGGCCCCAGCAGGGGGCTGACTCCCAGCAGCCCACCCAGTGGGCCTCCTAAGTGAGCTGCTAGGCTCATTCCTGGCGAGCCGCTCAGTGGAGACAGGCATTGAGATCTGGCTACTCCACTGGCTGCAGAGGACTTGGAGTCACCGACGGCTACGGGCTGCAGGAGCCAAGCCGGGCTGGGGGAGAGGGTGGGAATCTCTCAGGGAAAAGAACCCGCCCTGGGCGCGGTGGCTCCCGACTGTAATCCCAGCACTTTGAGGGGCCGAGGCGGGTGGATCACCTGAGTTCAGGAGTTCAAGACCAGCCTGGCCAACATCGTGAAACCCCGTCTCTACTGAAAATACAAAACTTAGCCAGGCATACTGGCACACGCCTGTAGTTCAAGCTACTCAGGAGCCTGAGGCAGGAGAATCACTTGAACTTGGGATGCAGAGGCTGTGGTGAGTCGGGATTGCTCTACTATACTCCAGGGTCGGTGACAGAGCAAGACTCTGTCTGGGGGGAAAAAAAAAAAAGTAAAGAAAGAAAGAGAAATAAGGAACCAGCCCCGGCTGGAGGGAGAGGTGACTGGGACCTCCCTGGGCTATCTCAATGTCAGGAGGGCAGTCCCAGAGACCCACAGGCTCCAGTTAGGGATTCCAGAAGATGGGCTGGGGGACGGCAGTAGAGACACAGGCAAGGAGGTCGCCCTTGGATGGGAGCCCTGAGACCCCCGTCTCAGGGAGTCACTCACGTATTCATTCAGCACACGTTCATGGCTACAGGCTCCGCCACCCCTACCCCGCGTGGTCCGCCAACTCCCTCCTGCGTGCGGAGAGGACAGGCATTGTTCTTGGGGCCGGGAGAGCGTGAGAGCCCCCGGAGGTCTGTGCGCGGGGCCTCGGCAAAGCGGACGCGACTCCGCTTGTGTGAAACAAGCCAAAGACTCCTGACTGTCTCTCCGTGTGTGCTGGTGTTTTGAAAGCCATGGCGGCCCGCCCCGCACTTTCTAGGAAGACACCCGAGAGCCACCCTGGCGGAGCCTGTCGGAGGAGGGGGGGCCTAGGGGAAGGAGATCCCTTCTCCTTGAGCCCTCTGTGGTGCAGAGGCCTCCCGCCAGCCTGTGTGGCCTCTCAGTTAAGACTCTCCCCGCGGAGAGTGACCCCGCAGGTCACTGGACAGTCCCTTTTTGCAGAGGCCTCCAGCGTGGGGTCACCAAACCCCGGACACCTATTGGCCCGCACCGGGATGGGGAGAATCAGGAGGCCCCACTTTCCAGATGAGAAAACCCAGGTGGGGATCTTTGGAGAGACCTCACTGTGAGTGTACCCGCCCACCCAGTCTAGGGGTGACGCCTCCATCCCCGGCCTCCCGAATGTCGCGCAGCAAAGCGACAGGGCGTGGCGCCTAATTGTCCCCACGCCACTCCAGGGCTAGAAACCCGCAGCTGGAGCGGACTAACCCTCCAGGCACTGCGCCCTCCTCAGGACCGCTGGGCGGGGCTCCAAGGGTTTCCCTAGCACCACCCTGGCGCCCACGCGGGAGCCACGGCTCAGACCATACACGCTTCCCCACGGGGCTGGGCCCACCAAGGACACGGAGAGCTGTCGCAGGGGAGCCCCCAGCCTGAGCTGCGGCTGCGCTTCTAGTCCTACGCCAGCTGCTCGACTCAAACGGGGTCTCACGGCGTGACTTGCGGGGGTGTCTAGTGTCCTCTAAATCTCCGCCAGCTCCACCAGGCTACCCGAGGTAAACAGAAGCTAAATCAAAACTGGGTCCCTTCCCCAAAATTACAAAAAGTAGCCGGACTTGGCGGCACGTGCAGAGGAATAACAGGAGGGGGATTTTTCCGTGGGGGCGGAGCAATTCTGTATCTTGATTGTAGCGGTGGTTAAAGGAGTCTACATATGTGATAAAATGGTACAGACCTAGACACGTGATATTGTTTGATCCTGTTCCACACTTACACAAAATAGAACCTTTGGAGGAAACTTAGTGACGAGGACTTGAACCCTCTCTGTACCATCTTTGAAATTTCCTTTGAATCCGTACTTCCAAATAAAAGGTTAATAATTTTAAAGCTGCTTTTCAGAAAAATATGAACAATATTGATTGCATGCAGGTCGGGCGACACCTTCGGCACATTGAACGACTGGCATCTCTAATCCATCTCATGCACGATTGCCCCTGGCCAGGCCCTGTCCTAGGCTAGGGCGCCCACTGGAAAATAGGACTCAGGACTCTCTCCTGCTTGGCTTTGAGGTAGAGATGCCAGATACAATATAGGCCGCCCAGTGAAATATAGATTCTGATAACAAATGGATAATTTTTTAGTAAGCATGTACCATGCATATTTAGGACATACTTATGCTAAAAATTATTTCGCAATTCTTTCTTCATCTACACAGGTGTCACTATTTCAATTCTTTCATGTATGTATATAGTCACTTTAATGCTACTACTTTAATGGAAACAACACACACAGCCTGTAGGATACAACAAAAGCGGCACTAAGAGGGAGGTTTATGGCTGTAAACACCTACTTTTCAAAGGTAGATAAACAACCTAACAATACATATTAAAGAAACAGAACAGCAAGAGCAAACCAAGCCCAAAATTAGCAGAAGAAAAGAAATAACAAAGAGCAGAGCAGAAAGAAATGGAATGCGAATGAAGAAAACAATTCAAAGCATCAACGAAAGAAAAAGTTTCTTTTTTGAAAAGATAAACAACACTGACAAACGTTTAGCCTAAGACTAAGAAAAACAAGGGAAGGCCCAAGTAAATAAAATCAGAGGTGAAAAAAGAAACTTTAAAGTGATACTGCAAAAGGATTCAAAGGAGCACTAGTGGCTATAATAAGCAACAATTTGCAAAGAAATTGGAAAACCTACTAAAAATGGATAAATTTCTAGACC
>NW_022442567.1:0-4372 GCF_009761245.1 Sapajus apella
GATTATTTATTTGTGGTATATTTTAGCTCTCTTGTGAAGTCTCGATCAGAGTAATCCTCTTCTAATGTATTCATATAGCGTGAAGATCTAAATTTCCTAATCAAAATCATGTCAGCAAAAGTAGAGCTGCTCTTATGATAACATTTTAGTCTAGAAAATGATTTTCCTTTAAAAGGGATTCAATGGACATGATGACATAAAAAGAAGTGGCAAAATTACACACAATCAGTTCACATAATCAAAACAGCAATGTTTTGTATTCAGCAAGGATTTCTTTTTACTATAATAAATGGAGCCAAATAATCCTTTTGGAATTCGGCAACCATGTTACGGCTACAAATGCAATACTACTAGCTTTCTATAGAATTAAGAACAAGCATTTTCAAAACTTCAGAGGAAAGGACCCCATTGAGATATAGTACCTAAATATACATTGGGATAATATTTCAACACTAACACTCGTGCCCTACCTTCACTTCAACTTCATTAGGAACTCACTATTAAATCAAGATCAGTATGTCTTTAGACAGTGCAATTCATGCAAATAATTCAAATGGCTGCATTTTAATCCTAGTTTTCTGGAAAATAACTATTATATTATTCGAATATATACTGTGGAAGTACACATGATCTATGGAGCATTTCTGGATTCATCAGGGAAAGCTGGCTCTGTCTTGTGGAATTCTTAAATAGCCTTTGTGCACATTCTATCAGTAAAGTATTCTGAAAATGTATGTTGCAAGATGCATTCAGTTTCTCAGAAAGATTGAAGTTCTGTGAAAACAAGTATTATGTATTGCACATCTTTATAAGAGCAGAACAGAGTTTGGAAGCCTGACATATGGTAGGTGTTTCAAAAATTATTGTTGATTAACTTCATGGAAACCGAAGGGACATAAACTAGAGTTTATATGGATTAAGAAAGTAAGTTAATTGCCTTCATAGAGTGTAAAATTGTAGTCACAGCTATATCCCCAGAAAGGTAGTCAAGTCATTTACATGAATAGATGTCTATATTTATAATAAAGTCCTGCTTTTTAAAATTAAAGGATCTGTAAAAATTGATCATATGAGTTGGAGACTCAAGTCTGGTCCTACTCAAATTAAAAAGAGTTGAGAAGCCAGCGGGGAAAAGCAGTCATGGCACTTAACATTGCTCCAAGAGTATAATTTTTTGCAAGCTTGACTGCTAAAACAGTCTGCTGTAACCTGAAAGTTTTACCTAACGGCTTCTGAAACAACCTGCTACAACTTTAAGAGTAATTTTACCCAATGTTGTCACTCACCAATCAGAGTTCTCCTTTTAATAAAACATCAAAACTCCTCTTTGTTCTTTGGACACGTCAAAGACGACCTGGTCTGTGTGTATGCCCTGAATTACAATTCTTATATCTCAAGCAAACTGTTAAATTTAGATATTTTTCTCTACATATTTTATTTGACATTGACAGATCTCTTGATTTATAATCACCAATTTATATATGAATTTGACTTTATCAGACAACCACTTCCTACTCAGTGATCAAATTATCTTTTGTTCTTTTAACACTTTTGACGTTAAAGATTTTATTTGCACAGTCTTCATTTTTTTTTCTTCTGTGAACTACAACAAACTGCGAATTCTGAAACCATTACTTTACGTACTGCAGTAGCTATATTTGAGAAGTGGAGATGGAATGACAGAGGAGTTGGAGAATTGAAAAAGTATTGAAGGTGTCTCTCAGTGGTTAGGCTGCCTTTATTGTGGAAGGAGTTACTTCAATCCAGGACAGATACATACGGCCACATCTGGCTACAGAAGCCTTTGTTATAAGCCTGGAACTCATCAAGAAATTTAAAAAGAGATAGAAGAAAACATCATTGCAAAGGACTTTTTTCTCTAGACGACAGTCTGCCTTGCTTTCCTTCTCTTAGAAATGATTTCCTTCTCTCTCAAACCACAAGGGTGTTAAGAAAAGAAGACCTTCCCCTTTGTAAAGGCAAACTATATACGTTCTTGAAGTACATAGGTTAGGGCAGAGCAGCCTGCTAATGGGAAGTTTTCAGAGACTACTTTGTGAATTGATTATGATTAGCATCATACCTGGCTGACGTTAAGCCAGTAAGTTTATAGCATCTGGGGATGTATCCAAGGTGGTCAACAAGACAAAAACATTAGTGAACAATAAAGTTATTGATGACCAGGAAGATCATTGCTTTGTAGTCATTTGGAGACCTCAGTAGAGAACCTAAAATACTAAGGAAACAGCTTAAAATGAGGCCAAAGAGAAAGGAAACATTAAGAGCATTGAAAGTCTATGTTGACAACAGCAGGAGATGAATATAAAAGAGAAAGCAGAGAGTCAGGAGATGTACAAGGTGAAGGGGATAAAGAACAACACGCTAGTAAGAAAGTGCTCACATTGTAATGAAAGATCTTTGTGAGTGCTTACAGGGAATCCGAGGTCCTTTATTGCTAACAGGTAATGACAGGATAGGGCCCAAGAACTGGACAATATGATTTGGAAATAAAAGCTCAACACTTTAGGAGGCTGAGGTGGGTGGATCACCTGAGGTCAGGAGTTCAAGACCAACCTGGCCAACATGGCCAAATCCCATTTCTACTAAAAATACAACAAATAGCTGGGTGTTGTGGCAGGTGCCTGTAATCCCAGCTACTTGGGAGACTGAGGCAAGAGAATTGCTTGAACACAGGAGGCAGAACTTGCAGTGAGCCTAGATCCTACCATTGCACTCCAACCTGGGCAACAAGAGTGAAACTTTGTCTCAAAAAAAAAAAAAAAAAAAAAAAAAGAAAGAAAGAAAAAAGAAAAAGCTGGTGCAGTAGTTTTCACCTGTAATCCTAGCACTTTGGGAGGCTGAGGCATGTGGATCACTTCAGGTCAGGGGTTCGAGACCAGCCTGGCCAACATGGTAAAATCCCGTCACTACTAAAAATACAAAAATTAGCTGGGCATGGTGGTGTGCGCCTGTATTCCCAGCTAATTGCGAGGCTGAGGCAAGAGAATCATTTGAGCCCTGGACGTGAAGGTTTGCAGTGAGCCAAGATTATACCACTGCACTCCAGCCAGGACAATAGAGTGAGACTCTGTCTCAAAAAAGAAAGAAAAAGAAAAGAAAGTGAGGGTGCCAGCTCATTGGTATGATTCTCACTTTGGGTATAAAAAGAAAGGGGGGCAAAAAACAAGGACAAAGATTATGACCGTGCATACAATTTTCTTACAAATTGTGTAATTCTCTGGAGGGATAACACGTGTTTTATTGTTTGTTTGTTTTTTGCCTATTATAGTAGAAACTTGTGGCTTGTCTTTATTCTTTTTCTTAATATTTTTGAGTCAAAAGATCTTCTAATTTATATTTTTTCTGATTCTCATTTAATGTAAAATTTCTATTTAATTATGTATCTCTTTGCTTAAATATCCTCAATTATTATAAAGTTAGATAATTTGAAAATAAAAATAAAAACATATCTAAGTTATTGTATATATATAAAACAATTTTGTTAAGCCCAAATGTAATTCGTTTTACATTTATATTTTATGTATGTATATATTTATACATATATGTTTTATATAAAAATTGTAATTAGGTATGTAGTTGCCTACATTAATACATACATGTATTTACTTGTTAATTTAGACATTTTTATAACTAATAAAAAGTTATAAAATAAATTTATGTACTAAAATTTTTATTTAGTTCCTCCGAACTGATCAGATTTTTTTCCTCCTCTAAATCCTAAAGGACCCCTTCAAATGTTATTAACCATGCAAAACTGAACTTACAGAGGACCCAACCAACATTAGGCATCATCTTGGAATTTATCTAAAATAAAGGACAAATTATTACACCTTACATCATCTATCAGGAAAATGGATACACAGTGCTTGGTGAGCCTCACGGGGATTAGAAGCATCAGAGTCTACACATTTGAATGTTATTCTGACCTACATATTAATGTCATAAAATGCTGCTATTTGGGGTTCAGTAATAGGCTCAGCATCAGGTCTACATTGTGGAGGCCTGCAACTTTGTCTATATGTTCTGGTAAACCCCATGGTATTAGATGTATCAGTGGTGGAAGCATGGCATATAGGTTTTATATACTCTAAAGCTCAAATCACAACCCAGATGGCAAGGGTTTTAAAGCAAAGGAATCCCTTTTACAGTGAACAATTATACACCTTGCGAAAAAAAACCTACTTGTGGGCTTCTGGTTCTTAGTGGAGAAGATGATCTACCTAGTTGGAGGACTGAGCCCGACAGAACTGGCCGTCTAAGAAGGCCTGACCTGTCAGCATTGCCTATTTCAGAGGATGTTGCCTTGCACTATACTCTTTCACCACTAGTCTGATACAGACAAATCTTGAAA
>NW_022442568.1:0-4371 GCF_009761245.1 Sapajus apella
GGTTTAGATTCGATCTTACCGCTTATTCTTATGAGCCTGTATAGGGCTGGAAATATCTCTTTTCAAACACTCCAAAGAAAGGGTTTTTCAAGGGCTACATGCACACATCTGTTTAACTCTGTAAGGTGAATATACACCTTGAAAATCATTCTCCTATATAGCTCCGTTTTTGTTTTAGAGCCAGATTTTTCTCATTACATCCTCTACTCCTATTGACTAAGGAATATCCAAACGCAGCTTTTAGAAGAAATGTGTTTCTACCTCGCTGAATCTAAACATAGATGCAGTTTCCTAATGTGAACGAATACACAGCAGAGAAGTTTTAAAGAGACGTTTCTCCTGTGGTTTAGACGCGACCTTATCGCTAATTCTTATGAGCCTGTATATGGCTGGAAATATCTGTTACCAGATTCTCCAAAGTAAGGGTGTCTCAACTGCTACATTAACACTTCTGTTTAACTCTGTAAGTTGAATATACACCTTGACAATCATTCTGCTACATAGCTCCGTTTTTGTTTTAGAGAAAGATATTTCTCATTACATCCTATACTCCTATTCACTCAGGAATATCCAAACGCAGCTTTTAGAAGAAACGTGTTTCTAACTCGCAGAATCTAATCATAGATGCAACTTCCTAAGGTGCATGAACACACAGCAGAGAAGATTAAAGCAGACGTTTCTCCTGTGGTTTAGATTCCATTTTCCCGCTAATTCTTATGAGCCTGTATATGGCTGGAAATATCTCTTTCCAGATTGTCCAAGGAAAGTGTTTCTCAATTGCTACATTCACACATCTGTTTAACTCTGTAAGGTCAACATACACATTGATCATCATTCTGCTACATAGCCCCGTTTCTGTTTTAGAGAAAGATATTTCTCATTACATCCCATACTCCCATTGACTCAGGAATATCCAAACACAGCTTTTAGAAGAAACGTGATTCTAACCAGCTGAATCTAAACATAGATGCAACTTTGTAAAGCGAACAAACACACAGCAGAGAAGATTCAAACAGATATTTCTCCTGTGGTATAGATTCGATCTTACCGCTAATTCTTATGAGCCTGTATATTGCTGGAAATATCTCTTTCCAGATTCTCCAAAGGAAGGGATTCTCAACTGCTCCATTCACACATCTGTTTAACTCTGTAATTCAATATACACCTTGATATACATTCTGCTACATAGCTCCGTTTTTGTTTTAGAGCCAGATATTTCTCATTACATCCTATACTCCCATGACTCAGGGATATCCAAACCAAGCTTTTAGAAGAAACGTGTTTCTAACCCGCTGAATCTAAACATAGATGCAACTTCCTAAAATGAACGAACACACAGCAGAGAACTTTAAAACAGACGTTTCTCCTGTGGTTTAGACGCGATCTTACCGCTAATTCTTATGAACCTGTATATGGCTGGAAATATCTCTTTCCAGATTCTCCTAAGAAAGGGTTTCTGAACTGCTACGTTCACACATCACTTTAACACTCAAAGTTGAATATACTCCTTGACAATCATTCTGCTATATACCTCCGTTTTTGTTTTAGAGCCACATATTTCTCTTTACATCCTAAACTCCTATTGAGTCAGGAATATCCAAACACAGCTTTTATAAGAAAAGTCTTTCTAACTCGCTGAATCTAATCATAATGCAACTCCCTAAGTTGAAAGAACACACAGCAGAGAAGTTTGAAACAAACGTTTCTTCTGTGGTTTAGATTCGATCTTACCGCTAATTCTTAAGAGGCTGTTTATGGCTGGAAAAATCTGTTTAAAGATTCTCCAAAGTAAGGGTGTCTCAACTGCTGCATTAACACATCTGTTTAACTCTGTAAGTTGAATATACACCTTGACAATCATTCTGCTACATAGCTCCGTTTTTGTTTTAGAGCCAGATATTTCTCATTACAACGTATACCCCTATTGACTCAGGAATATCCAAACGCAGCTTTAAGAAGAAACGTGTTTATAACTCGCTGAATCTAATCATAGATGCAACTTCCTAAGATGAACGAACACACAGCAGAGAAGATTGAAACAGGCGTTTCTCCTGTGGTTTAGATTCCATCTTACCGCTAATTCTTATGAGCCTGTATACGGCTGGAAATATGTCTTTCCAAACTCTCCAAAGAAAGGGTTTCTCAACTGCTACATTCACACATCTGTTTAACTCTGTGAGTTGAATACACACCTTCACAATCGTTTTGCTACATAGCCCCGTTTTTGTTTTAGAGCCAGATATGTCTCATTACTTTCTATACTCCCATGGACTCAGGAATATCCAAACGCAGCTTTTAAAGAAAAGTGTTTCTACCTCGCTGCATCTACGCATAGATGCAACTTCCTAAGGTGAACGAACACACAGCAGAGAACTTTAAAACACGTTTCTCCCGTTGTTTAGACGCGATCGTAACGCTAATTCTTATGAACCTCTATATGGCTGGAAATATCTCTTTCCAGATTCTCCAAAGAAAGGTTTTCTGAACTGCTATGTTCACTCATTTCTTTACCACTCTAAGTTGAATATGCTCCTTGACAATCATTCTGCTATATAGCTCCGTTTTTGTTTTAGAGACAGATATTTCTCATTACATCCTTTACTCCTATTGACTAAGGAATATCCAAACGCAGCCTTTAGAAGAAACGTGTTTCTAACTCGCTGAATCAAATCATAGATTCAACTCCCTAAGGTGAACAAACGCACAGCAGAGAAGTTTAAAACAGACGTTTCTCCTGTACTTTAGACGCGATCATTGCGCTAATTCTTATGAGCCACTATATGGCTGGAAATATCTCTTTCCAGATTCTTCAAAGAAAGGGTTTCTGACCTGCTACATTCACACATCTGTTTAACTCTGTATGTTGAATATACGCCTTGACAATCATTCTGCTAAATAGCCCCGTTTTTCTTTTACAGCCAGATATTTCTCATTACTTCCTATACTCCCATGGACTCAGGAATATCCAAACGCAGCTTTTAGAAGAAATGTGTTTCTAACTCGCTGAATATAAACATAGATGCAAGTTCCTAAGATGAACGAACACACAACAGAGAAGTTTTAAAGAGACGTTTCTCCTGTGGTTTAGACGCGATTTTACCGCTAATTCTTATGAGCCTGTATATGGCTGAAAATATCTCTTTCCAGATTGTCCAAAGAAAGTGTTTCTCAACTGCTACATTCACATATCTGTTTAACTCTGTAAGGTGAACATACACATTGACAATCATTCTGCTTCACATCCCCGTTTTTGTTTTAGAGAAAGATATTTCTCATTACATCCAATACTCCCATTCACTCAGGATTATCCAAACACAGCTTTTAGAAGAAACGTGTTTCTAACTCGCTGAATCTACACATAGATGCAACTTCCTAAAGTGAACGAACACACAGCAGAGAAGATTGAAGCAGACATTTCTCCTGTGGATTAGATTCGATCTTACCGATAATTCTTATGAGCCTGTATATGGTTGGAAATATCTCTTTCCATTTTCTCCAAAGAAAGGGTTTCTCAACTGCTCCATTCCCACATCTGTTTAACTCTGTAAGTTGAATATACACCTTGATTAACATTCTGCTACATAGCTCCGTTTCTGTTTTACAGCCAGTAATTTCTCATTAAATCCTATACTCCCGTTACTCAGGGATATCCTAATGAAGACTTTAGAAGAAATGTGTTTCTGTCCCGCTGAATCTAAACATAGATGCAAGTTCCTAAGGTGAACGGACACACAGCAGAGAAGATTGAAGCAGACGTTTCTCCTGTGGTTTAGATTCCATCTTCCCACTGATTCTTATGAGCCTGTATAGAGCTGGAAATATCTCTTTCCAGATTGTCTAAGGAAAGGGTTTCTCAATTGCTACATTCACACATCTGTTTAACTCTGTAAGGTGAACATACACATTGACCATCATTCTTCTACATAGCCCCGTTTTTGTTTTAGAGCCAGATATTTCTCATTACATCCAATACTCCCATTGACTCAGGAATATCCAAACACAGCTTTTAGAAGAAACGTGTTTCTAACTAGCTGTATCTAAACATAGATGCAACTTCGTAAAGTGAACGAACACAGAGCAGAGAAGATTCAAACAGACATTTCTCCTGTGGTATAGATTCGATCTTACCGCTAATTCTTATGAGCCTGTATATGGCTGGAAATATCTCTTTCCAGATTCTCCAAAGAAAGGGTTTCTCAACTGCTCCATTCACACATCTGTTTAACTCTGTAAGTTCAATATACACCTTGATATACATTCTGCTACATACCTCCGTTTTTGTTTTAGAGCCAGATATTTCTCATTACATCCTATACTCCCATGACTCAGGGATATCCAAACGAAGCTTTTAGAAGAAACGTGTTTCTAACC
>NW_022442569.1:0-4371 GCF_009761245.1 Sapajus apella
AACTTCCTAAGGTGAACGAACACATAGCAGAGAAGTGTCAAACAGAAGTTTCTCCTGTGGTTTAGATTCGATCTTACCGCTTATTCTTATCAGCCTGTATACGGCTGGAAATATCTTTTTTCAACCACTCCAAGGAAAGTGTTTCTGAACTGCTACATGCACACATCTGTTTAACTCTGTAAGTTTAATATACACCTTGACAATCATTCTGCTTTAAAGCTCTGTTTTTGTTTTAGACCCAGATATTTCTCATTACATCCTGTACTCTTATTCACTCAGGAATATCCAAACGCAGCTTTTATGAGAAACGTGTTTCTAACTCGCTGAATCAAATCATAGATGCAACTTCCTAAGGTGAACGAACACATAGCATAGAAGTTTGCAACAGACCTTTCTCCTGTGGTTTAGATTCGATCTTACCGCTATTGCTTAAGAGCCTCTATATGGCTTAAATATCTCTTTCCAAACTCTCCAAAGAAAGGGTTTCTCAACTGCTCCATTCAAACATCTGTTTATCTCTGTAAGTTGAATATACGCTTTGGCAATCATTCTGCTACATAGCCCTGTTATTGTTTTAGAGCCAGATATTTCTCATTACTTCCTATACGCCCATGGACTCAAGAATATACAAACGCAGCTTTTAGAAGAAAAGTGTTTCTAACTAGTTGAATGTAAACATAGATGCAACTTCCTAAGGTGAACGAACACACAGCAGAGAACTTTAAAACAGACGTTTCTCCTGGAGTTTAGACGCGATCTTAGCGCTAATTCTTATGAGCTTGTATCTGAATGGAAATTTCTCTTTCCAGATTCTCCAAAGAAAGAGTTTCTGAACTGCTATGTTCACATATCTGTTTAACTCCCTAAGTTGAATATACACCTTGACATTCTTTCTGCTACATTGCTCTTTTTTCGTTTTAGAGCCAGATATTTCTCATTACATCCTATACTCCCATTAACTCAGGAATATCCAAAGGCACCTTTCAGAAGAATAGTGTTTCTAAAAATCTGAATCAAATCATAGATGCAAGTTCCTAAGGTGAACGAACACACAGCAGAAAAGTTTGAAACAGGCGTCTCTCCTGTGGTTTGGATTTGATCTTACCACTAATTCTTATGAGCCTGTATATGGCTGGAAATACCTCTTCCCAAAGTTACCAAAGAAAGGGTTTCTCAACTGCTACATTCACACATCTGTTTAACTCTGTAAGTTTCAATACACACTTTTACAATCATTTTGCTACATAGCCCCGTTTTTGTTTTAGAGCCACATATTTCTCATTACTTCCTATACTCCACAGGACTCAGGATAATCCAAACGCAGGTTTTAGAAGAAACGTATTTCTAACTCGCTGAATCTAAACATAGGTGCAGCTTCCTAAGGTGAACGAACACACAGCACAGAAGTTTCAAACTGACGTTTCTCCTGTGGTTTAGATTCGATCTTGCCGCTTATTCTTATGAGCCTGTATATGGCTGGAAATATCTCTTTCCAAACTCTCCAAACAAAGGGTTTCTCAGCTGCTACATTCACCCATCTGTTTAACTCTGTAAGGTGAACATACACATTCACAATCACTCTGCTACATAGCCCCGTTTTTGTTTTAGAGAAAGATATTTCTCATTACATCCAATACTCCCTTTGACTCAGGAATATCCAAACGCAGCTTTTAGAGGAAACGTGTTTCTCACTCGCTGAATCTAATCATAGATGCAACTTCCTAAGGTGAACGAACACTCAGTAGAGGAGGTTGAAACACACGTTTCTCCTGTGGTTTAGATGCGATCTTAACGCTTATTCTAAAGAGCCTGTATATGGCTGGAAATATCCCTTTCCATATTCTCCAAAGAAAGGGTTGCTCAACTGCAACATTCACACATCTGTTTAACTTTGTAAGTTGAATATGTACCTTGACAATCTTTCTGCTACATGGCTCCTTTTTTGTTTTAGAGCCAGATATTTCTCATTACATCCTATACTCCCATTCACTCAGGAATACCCAAACACAGCTTTTAGAAGAAAAGTGTTTCTAATTCGCTGAATCTAATTAGAGATACAACTTCCTACGGTGAACGAACACACAGCAGAAAAGTTTGAAACAGAGCGTTCTCCTGTGGTTTAGATTCGATCTTACCACTTATTCTTATGAGCCTGTATATGCCTGGAAATATCTCTTTCCAAGATCGCCAAAGAAATTGTTTCTCAGGTGCTACGTTTACACATCTGTTTAACTCTGTAAGGTGAATATACACCTTGACAATCATACTGCTGCATAGCTCCGTTTTTGTTTTAGAGCCAGATATTTCTCATTACATCCTATACTCCCATTCACTGAGGAATATCCAAACGCAGCGCTTAGAAGAAACGTGTCTCTAACTCGCTGAATCTAATCATAGATGCAACTTCCTAAGCTGAAAGAACACACAGCAGAGAAGTTTGAAACAGACGTTTCTCCTGTCATTTAGATTCTATATTACCGCTAATTCTTATTAGCCTGTATATGGCTGGAAATATCTCTTTCCAGATTCTCCAAAGAAAGGGTTTTTGAACGGCTACATTCACACATCTGTTTACCTCTGTAAGTTGAATATACACCTTGACAATGATTCTGCTACATAGCTCCGTTTTTGTTTTAAAGCCAGATATTTCTCATTACATCTTATACCCCCATTCACTCAGGAATATCCAAGAAGAGCTTTTAGAAGAAACGTGTATAAAACTCGATGAATGTAAACATAGATGCAACTACATAAGTTGAACGAACACACAGGAGAGAAGTTTAAATCAGACGTTTCTCCTGTGCTTTAGACGTGATCTTACCGCTAATTTTTATCGGCCTGTATACGGCTGGAAATATTTCTTTCCAGATTCTCCAAAGAAGGTGTTTCTGAAATGCTACATTCACACCTCTGTTAAACTCTCTAAGTTGAATATACGCCTTGACAATCATTCTGCTATATAGCTCCGTTTTTGTTTTAGAGCCAGATATTTCTCATTACATCCTATAATCCCATTCACTCAGGAATATGCAAACACAGCTTTTAGAGGAAACGTGTTTCTAACTCGCTGAATCTAATCATAAATGCAACTCCCTAAGGTGAACGAACTCACAGCAGACAAGTTTGAAACAAACGTTTCTCCTGTGTTTGGGTTTCGATCTTACCGCTAATTCTTACGAGGCTGTTTATACCTAGTAATATCTCTTTCCAGATACTGCAACGAAAGGGTTTCTCAACTGCTACATTCACCCGTCTGTTTAAATCTGTAAGTTGAGTATACACCTTGACAATCATTCTGCTACATAGCTGTGTAAGTTGAATAAACACCTTGACAATCATTCTGCTACATAGCTCCGTTTTTGTTTTAGAGCCAGATATTTCTCATTACATCCTATACTCCCTTTCATTCAGGAATATAAAAACGCAGCTTTTAGAAGAAACGTGTTTCTGTCTCGCTGAATATAATCATAGATGCAACTTCCTAAGACGAACGAACACACAGCAGAGAAGTCTGAAACAGACATTTCTCCAGTGGTTTAGACGCGATCTTACCGCTTATTGTTAAGAGTCTGTATATGGCTGTAAATATCTCTTTCCAGATTCTCCAACGAAAGTGTTTCTTAACTGCTACATTCACACATCTGTTTAACTCTGTAAGTTGAATGTTCACCTTGACAATCGTTCTGCTACATAGCTACATTTTTGTTTTAGAGTCAGATATTTCTCATTACACCCTACACTCCCATTCACTCAGGAATATCCAAACGCAGCTTTTAGATAAAACGTGTTTCTAACTCGCTGAATCTAATCATAGATGCAACTTCCTAATATGAACGAATACACAGAAGTGTAGTTTCAAAGAGACGTTTCTCCTGTGGTTTAGACGTGATCTTTCTGCTAATTCTTATGAGACTGTATATGGCGGGAAATATCTCTTTCCAAACTGCCCAAAGAAAGGGTTTCTCAAGTGCTTCTTTCACACATCTCTTTAACTCCGTAAGTTGAATGTACACCTTGACAATCATTCTGCTACATAGCTCCGTTTTTGTTTTAGAGCCAGATATTTCTGATTACATAATATACTCCTATTGACTAAGAAATATGCAAACTCAGCTTTTAGAAGAAACGTGTTTCTCACTCGCTGAATCTAATCATAGATACAACCTCGTTATGTGAACGAACAAACAGAAGAGCAGTTTGAAACAGACGATTCTCCTGTGGTTTAGAAGAGATTTTACTGCTAATTCTTATGAGCCTGTATATGGCTGGAAATATCTCGTTCCAAATTCATCAAAGAAAGGGTTTCTAAACTGCTACATTCACACATCTGTTCATCTCTGTAAGTTGAATATACACCTTGACAATCATTCT
>NW_022442570.1:0-4370 GCF_009761245.1 Sapajus apella
TGGAGAACCTCCTGAGGGTGGTTACCTTGGTTTTTCAAAATACGGACCAGGAGGAGGTCCAGGGAAAAAAAAAAGAAGCAAAAGTGAAGGAGAGAGGCTCTAACAGCTGCTTTGCAGACTTACAAAGTCCAGGATTTCCAAGATGCATCTGCTAGTTGCTATTGGCGCAGCAAGTCAGGGAGGAGTGCCCAGGCAGCAAGAAGAACCCACCTTGACCCTGTCCAGCTTGTGGCGGAGCCACTGGAAATCAGACTACCCCCAGAGACGAAGGCCACTGGGTTCAGGACCAGTCTAACAGATGGTCCAACAGGACTGGTGGGTCCCAGGGCTCAAACCCCCGGTTCCAGCAGCTCAAACTGCCATTACAGCACAGGAGCCTGGGTGATTCTGGAAATTGAAGAAAGGAAGGTAGATCTCTTCTTTTTTTTCTTTTTTGAGACAGAGTCTTACTCTGTTGCCCAGTAGGCTGGAGTGCAGTGGTGCGATCTCTCTCTCTCTCTCTCAATCTCTCTCTCTCAAGTCAGCCAGGTGTGGTGGCTCACTCCTGTAATCCCAGAACTTTGGGAGGCCAAGGCAGGTGGTGGATCACGATGTCAGGAGTTTGAGACCAGCCTGGCCAACATAGTGAAATCCCGTCTCTACTAAAAATACAAAAATTAGCCAGGCGTGATGGCATATGCATGTAGTCCCAGCTACTCAGGAGGATGAGGCAAAAGAATTGCTTGAACCTGGGAGGTGGAGGTTGCAGTGAGCCAAGATTTCACCACTGCACTCCAGCCTGGTGACAGAGCAAGACTTATCTCAATATATATATATATATATATATATATATATATATATGTAACTTAAGCAGATAGTGAGGAAAAGCAGCCCCAAATCATTTTCTAACAAAGAGTACTCTGTAAAGTCGAGCCATAGACATAGACAAGCAAGCTGGGAGCTTGCACAGGTGAATGATGGCAAGAACAAGGGGCTAGACACATTTAAGACGGCGGCTCCATCTTCCCTTGTCTGCCAGCCATACGTACATAAGGAGCAGACGAGATGACGCCAGCTGAGAATTCATTTGCATCCTAAGATTACAGTGAGGGAACCAGCCTTTCCTACACACTATGTAAATGTCATACCTGATCAAACCAATCTGTGAGCCCTACAGAAAGCAGACACTGTCTCCTCAAACCGACTGTAAAACCTGCACATCTACCAGCAGCTGGTTCTTTGCATTCGGAGACCCCTCTTCTCCATAGAGAGAGCTGTTTCTTTCACTTCTCTTCTACCTATTAAACCTCCGCTCCTAAACTCCCTATGTATGTCTGTGTCCTCAATTTTCCTGGTGTGTGACAATAAACCCCAGGGTATATCCCACAGATAATGTAGCCACATCACAAGGACAAGGAAGGGCCACAGCCAGAACCAAGCTCGCTAAACCGGCAGCAGGAAGACTGACCTCAGGACACCACAGCTGTGCACACCTGTTTCTCGGGCACCCTCTGCTGTTCTTCAGGGCTTGGATTTTAAGAACCTTTATGTGATGAAAGGTGGTAAACACAGCACCATTCATGGGGTTTTCCCACCTCTGCAGCCAGAGTTACTGTGGACATGGTAAACATGACGAGGCCCCTGTATTTGTGCCTCTGACAAAGAGAGTCGAAAGCCTAAGGAAGTCGGCCTGAACAGGAGACCATGTCCTACGCAGCCTGGGACCGAGGCAGCTTCTAGTTTCAGGAAATCAAGCTGGACTAGATGTATAACTTGGCCTGCTCCCCACAGGAGCTCACAGCAGGGGCAGGTGGGGAAGTGAAATCCAAGCTGGGTGCCATGTGGGAGCCCATGTCCATACCAGACCAGGTACTGGTGGCAAAGAACCCAACACCCTGGATAGAGGAAGGCATGAAGAAAATACTTAAACTTGTCAGCACTCTGCGACCTGTGGTGCTGTGAGAGTGCTGGGGCACCATGTTCCAGCCTTGTTGTAAGGCTACAGCTTGCTCCCTTTGGAGAAACATGCACCCCCTCACACACCCACACACACCCACACACACCCTCACACATGCACTCACACTCACACATGTACCCTCACACTCACACACACCCTCACATGCACACCCTTACAATGTCACACATGCACACACTCACATTCACACCACACACATCCTCATATGCACAGCCTTACACACACGCTTACACAAGCACACACACCCATACACCACCACACATGCACATCTTTATACACTCTCACATATGCAGACCTCACACACCCTCACACATCGACACCCTCACACTCACACCCACGCACACTCTCACAGATGCAGAACCTTACATACACCCTCACATGCACGCCCTCATACTCATCCCTCATACATCCTTCACACATGCACACCCTGCTCACAGGCCCTTCACATGCACACCCTCACACTCATACAACTCACACTCAAATACACTAAGGCTCACAGACCCCCCACATGCACACTCACACTCACAAATTCTCACTCATTTGCATACTTGCACATACTCACACAAACTCATACGTGGTCACACTCCCATGCATGCATTGGGGCTCCTCACCGTGACACACTCCCACAGACTTCCACATTCCTCACACACTGCCACACTGACACCTTTAGCCTCGCAGTCACAGACTCAGTCACGTGCAGTGTCATCACACACAGTGGTTCACACTCACAAGCACTCATGCCCGAAGAATCTTGTCCAGCACCCTGCCAGCATCAGTGGTGGTGGAGCCATCCAGGGAGGACTTCGTGAAGGAGGTGTGTTTGGAGTTAAGTTGGAGAGGAGCAAATGGTGTGCATTTGAGATGAGATCAAGCAAAGCCTCCTCAGGCTGGCCAAGTGAGCCAGTCAGAGAGGACCACAGGGGGTGGCCCTAGGGACGTGGCAGACCACGTGAACGGGGTGAGGTAGAGTCATAGTGGAAACATGGCATGCGGATCACAGGAGCGGGGCCTCCAGCCGCAGGCACTGGACCCTTCCCGTGAGCTCTTCTCACACAGCCCACCCAGGACTAGACCCACAGTGCCTTTCCATCTACCAGAAGGGACCAGAGCCTCATGCTGTAAGGATGGGTCACCAGGATCTCTCGCCAAACAACTCGGCCTTTCAGAGACCTCCTGGGCTGTAGAGATGACCTCCTGGAGGGTGTCAAGCCAGAGAAATACATTCTCTTTTTTTCAACAGAGAATGGCAAGCACTGTGTACAGGTGTTCAGGTTGTACACTGCACAATGTGTTATTACTTGGTATCTCAGACCACACACTGCAGACATCTTTATAATTTTGAAATGTTTTGTATTTTATTGTAACTTATTTAAAAACCAAAGATAGGATACTTGGATACTTATTATGACAATTTTCTGGAAGACAAGAGTCTTGAAGATGAGGCTTCTTTTTCAAATTTGCCTTAAAGTGCCAAAAAGGCCCTGGGGTGTGGGGCCTGGTCATCTCATTAAGGAATTTTCCAGAGCACATGACACCCCAGTGGTGATCGTGGTTTTTAGAGAGGGCCAGATGCCAGGAGGTCAGGCATGGCTGAGGGTCTCAGTCTCCCTGAAAAGAGGGACTCTGCTCCCTCTAGGTCTAGGTGGGTGCAATATGGGGAATTTACCCTGGAGAGGCCAGGAGAGGAATTCTGACAACCCCTTGCTCTCCTGTTCTCCCTCCTCAGACCACTAGCTCCTTCCTCCCTGAAGACAGTTTCAGGAGAGGGACCATTAAAAGGTTTACCCCAAAAGGACTGATCACTCTTCTGCCACTCTATAACCTTTGAGACTTTTGAAAAAGTGATACAAGCCCATGAGAATTTCTCAGAGTACAAAAGATTAAGAAGTAAAAATAGGCCAGGTGCAGTTGGCTCACACCTGTGGTCCCAGCACTTTGGGAGGCTAAGGTGGGTGTATCCCGAGGTCAGGAGATGGAAACCATCCTGGTTAGTACAGTGAAACCCAGTCTCTTCTAAAAATACAAGAAATTGGCTGGGTGTGGTAGCAGGCACCTGTAGTCCAAGCTACTCGGGAGGCTGAGGCAGAAGAACTGCATGAACTCAGGAGATGGAGGTTGCAGTGAGTTGAGATTGTGCCACTGCACTACAGCCTTGGTGACAGAGTGAGACTCTGTGTAAAAAAAAAAGAGTAAAAATAAATAGACTCCATCCACAATTGCTTATCTTGAGAGGTGGTCACTGGGATGAGTGTTTTATGTATACCATTACACAATATTCCAATACGTGGCCTCCCTGTGCCTCAGTTTCCTACTTTGTAAGACAGGGACAACAGGACACCATGAGGTTGATACAAGGACTAGTTGAGCTGATCCTTGCAATTCATTGAAAGCTAGATATGAATTTACAAGCTTCCCC